>NW_019396356.1:39097-136058 GCF_000591075.1 Eurytemora carolleeae | reverse complement strand
GGGGGGGGGGGGGGGAAGGGAAGTGGGAAACTTCCTGTTCGAGTATTTATACTTTCTCTCAGAATGCAATGCATGTCGTAAATATTTATACATGAAATAATAAAGTTTAGACCTGTAGAGGGAACTGTTTACATTTTAGAATATTCTCCTAGGAGACATTAATATAATATTCATTCTTTTATTTCTGTATTCACATAAAAACCTAAAGACTATAGAAAATCTATTTTAATATAATATTTTTATTCTAAACTACATTCAGGGGAAACTGTTGTTCAATGGTTTCTTCATAATTCAGAGGTTGGATTTCATTAAAAGCAAAAAGCACTTGAACAAGGTCTTGTTAGTTGAACTACTTCTCAAGTGCACTATGTACCTAATTTTTTGTTGAGGGAGGGTGGGGGGGTCGGGCAAATAAATAAACCAACAATTAATCATTTTATCATATTATGCCACAACGAAGAATGCTTTAAATATTTAATAATTAAATATTAAGTTTACTCGAAATTATTTTAATAAATAACAAATTTTAAAAATAAAAAAATTACAAAATAATATTCTTTACAAATATTTTTTCTCTTTCCGTGTTTTGTGGCTCACTCTGTAGTTTTGTGGCTCACTCTGTTTTGTGGGTCACTCTGTAGTTTTGTGGCTCACTCTGTAGTTTTGTGGCTCACTCTGTAGTTTTGTGGCTCACTCTGTATTAGATTTTACATTTGTTTCAACTTGGAGATGATTCGCTTATTATAAAGGGTTGGGCAAAGTATCAGTAATCCCAAAAACATTGATTTTATAATCCTTATATCTTTGCAACCTTTGCAACCCAATATCTTAGACCTTAGATATTTCAAACTATGAATTAAGTTAGATAAAATAATATATTGAATATTGAATTCGAGGCAAACGACTAAATTTCTTTAAGAAAGTCAACGAAAAAGTCCGTTAACGTTTGGAAAGAATCGTTATTTTAAATTCTTTCACAAATGGAAAGGACTGTAAATTATTAGAAACAAACGTAAAGGTTAAAAACGAACGTTTAATTTGAATAAAAAACCGGATTTTTTATATTGTTACTTATCCTCACCAAGACTAACTATTTTTTATACTAAGATAAAAGCCTCTAAGTTACTGCAAATGAGAATAGAATTTTATCTAAGTTTGAAAAAGGTCGGTTTCTGAAATCGTTTATTTCCATTTCTAACATTACCGACATTATACAGGGGTAACAGGGCTACACACCTTTTACAGGGGTAACAGGGTTACCCACAGGTAACAGGGGTAACAGGGCTACCCACATTACACAGGGGTAACAGGGCTAACCACATTATACAGGGGTAACAGGGCTACCCACATTATACAGGGGGAACAGGGCTACCCACATTATACAGGGGTAACAGGGCTACCCACAGGTAACAGGGCTATCAACGAAGGGTGCATGAGATTGATCGAGAGTTCAAAGACGACTGTCCGAAAGTTACCCAGTCTTTTTTCTCATGTTTATGGTTCCGTGCGACGGTAAACCTGTTTCTTTTCTTTGCTTAAATCATTCAAAATCTTTTTATGAACACCCTTCAAATCGATTCATTGTCATTAAAATCTCATCTTTTTTAGGTACCCTCAATACTTGTTAATCCAACCCAATCTTGTTTACTTAATTCACATATATTCTCACATTTAATGTCATATTAGTTTACGACTGTAATATAGTGACTGAACATAATGTTTGTTTTCTATTAAAAAGACAGAATATTTTATGGGTTCACGAACCCCAGGTCACTAACTACATTGTACTCGTGTATTTCACTTTTCCAACTGCAATAGTTTAGGTACAATGGGCCAATAATAAAACATATATATATAGATAGATAGAAACATATATAGTGTATACTCTGACCAGCCTATTACTGCTGCCTAAACACACCGGTTATCTAGAAGCAACTAACATAGGTTTGATACCCGATGCTATAAATCTTTGATATTTTAATCTATGAATTCTGTTAGATCAAATAATCTAAGTTTGAAATATCAAAAGTTTAAACCGTCATGGTTGCAAATATATAGGAATCAGAAAACTTGAGTTTGTGGCAAAGAATCTCTTCTTTGTTTCCTATTGAAATATTTGTTTTCTTAATAATGCTATAATATGTCTGATCTGATTGAAACGCTAGCTAAAAACACTGTAAAGTAACAAGGAGGAGGAAAAGGTCAATTGACATTACCATAAGTTGAACTACGCCATCTAAATATATACTTTGCTTTGAGTGTCTTTTTGTTTGTTTGTCCGTTTTTATCCAATAAACATCAAAACGGCTGAATCGTTGAGTCCAAATTTTGTGTGGGACCTGCACATGACGTCCCAGGGAAGATATATTGATAATCAAAATTTCTAAGATTTTCCTCCAACAAAATTCGATGTATTCAAAGAGAAAATGTTCACAATTGAAATAGTAGATGGGGCACGAGGCGCCTTAAAATCATAGTTAATATATGTATTCAGTGTCACGCAAATCTGCCCCTTTAGTAAAAGTAAATTTAACCTATATGAAGCATAAAGTGTGACCGCGTCAACCTTATTGCACCGGCAAGTCCTGTCCTTAGAGCTAGGTACAGTACAAACTGGGACCGGAAAGGTTGACCCGGCTCGGAAATTCAAATGCACTAAGGCTCCTCATGGTGTAATACCGTGTATGTGTATATCTTCGTGTATGAATAAATCGTACAATACTATTGATTTCTCTGTTTAAAGAGAATGTTCGTGAAAACGAGGTGTCCAATGAACCATCATATTATAAATCAGTGTTATTGTAGATTCTATTCGATGTTTCTGTACAGAGAACTCAATATAAACATTCCACCACGGACCCTGCAAATTGTTTGTACGCAAGTCTAAAACATCAAAGAGACAATTTCTTATATTCATACATTTTTTCGTAAAAAGGCTGTAAAATGTATTTAATATCAAACCAATCGAATCCTGCAGAATAAACAATTAATGTCACATTATCAATCATCCATAAAGTTTCTTGGATTAAAGATAATAATCTTTTTTTTATAATTTGATCATTTTCTTATGCTTTCTCCTTTAAAAGTAAGAAAATATAAATGTTTGTGTGAATGCCTATCTTGCAATTTTCGTCCTTTTTCTTCTTTTCTAATTTTAATTTCAAATGATCATGTTTAAAGAGAAATTCAAATCATTTAAAACTAATCAAATAATTAGAAAAAAAACCAGCTAAAAAATGGCTTTTTTTTGATAAAGAAACACACACATAAAATTTGGATATTCATTTATCATAATAAGATATTTTTGGCTCTTTACAATCGATTGTAAAGTGGATCTATAGGACACCCCAGAGTACAATACACATTACACCAAGACTTGGTTATCACCAATATAATAATGTAAAACAAATGTATGTATTGTTTACAGTGATAACCAAAAAACAGTGGAATTATTGTTATTATTGTTCTTTTGTTAACATTTCTCATCACTCCATTCAAATTCACAAAGTTGCATTTTTCCTTTTAGATCGTAAATGATTCAATTAAATTTAAACCTTCTGATCTTACAACCTATAAGTGTCGAATTAAATCTAACAAAAATCTTGCATATATACGTTTTGGTATAATTTTGACAGAGTTTTATATCAATTTATCGAGACAGGAACATCAGATAGAACTCTTATATGTCTCAATCCACTCCTGAGATTCTCAGGTTTCAGTCTATACCCCTTTTCATTTTTCCTCTACAGTCCCTTTAAGATTATTGTGACTAGAACTAACATTAAAAAAACTTTCAGTAGATGTTTCAATTGGTAAAAACAATTTTATATATATTTTCTTTAAATTTAGGTTAATTACATTTATTAACGATTAACAATGAATGAAGCGTTCTGATGATCAATTTACATATTTATATATATACGTCAATCAATGGTTTAATTCTTTGATGATATGACAATATTAGTTTGATGCCAGGTTTACATATATCTGTCAGATTCAAGTTTAAATACCAATAGGTTGGTATTCAGATACTCCATCAAACTTATCCTAAAAGTATAATTTTTGTATATAAAATAAACTGTTAGTGTAAATTAAAAAGACCCTCCATGAAAAGATGACAATGTCCGATTCACAACGCAGCCCTTCAAACCTTTATCTGAAATTGTTGATGATATTGTCGTTTTTCTAGCTTTTAGTGTGTAATTATGTTATGTTTTACTGCGCTAGAAATGCGTAAGTCACTTTTGTAAAGAAACCAAAATTGAAACTAAAGGGACAGTTCGGCTATAATGTAAGGTAGTTGAACTGAGTTCGGCTATAATGTAAGGTAGTTGAACTGAGTTCGGCTATAATGTAAGGTAGTTGAACTGGCTATAATGTAAGGTAGTTGAACTGAGTTCGTCTATAATGTAAGGTAGTTGAACTGAGTTCGTCTATAATGTAAGGTAGTTGAACTGAGTTCGTCTATAATGTAAGGTAGTTGAACTGAGTTCGTCTATAATGTAAGGTAGTTGAACTGTATAATGTAAGGTAGTTGAACTGAGTTCGTCTATAATGTAAGGTAGTTGAACTGAGTTCGGCTATAATGTAAGGTAGTTGAACTGAGTTCGTCTATAATGTAAGGTAGTTGAACTGAGTTCGTCTATAATGTAAGGTAGTTGAACTGAGTTCGGCTATAAAGTAAGGTAGTTGAACTGAGTTCGTCTATAATGTAAGGTAGTTGAACTGAGTTCGGCTATAAAGCAAGGTAGTTGAACTGAGTTCGTCGTCTATAATGTAAGGTAGTTGAACTGTATAATGTAAGGTAGTTGAACTGAGTTTGCAATGTTGTGGACAAATCTTTAGGATTCATTTGAGACATATTAAACTTTTTTAAGATTTGTAAATCCTGTGTTTGAGCGCAAAGTCGACGTTCAAAACTCGTACTTTGAGGCGGATACGCTTTCAGAATTGTTTTTTTAATTATTAAATAACGACGACAAAAAATGTAAACAAAATTCTGCAGTAAACTAATTAGTTGTTTAGGAACAGGTTGAAAAAATAAAATTTAATCTTATATTCGGAAATAAGTGATCTTATTCAATTATTAGTTTCTAGAATCTCTGATTATTCACAAAGATTTTCTGCAGATATTCTGAAATTTCTATTGAAAAGACGACATTTGAAGAATTTAAAGAAATCTGCGAATAAATTCATTGAAAATAAGAAATTCAATATAATGATGAAAACGAAATAATTGTTTCTAACATTGATTTATTGACAAACTTCTTTTGAGAAATATGCTTTTAAACATCTAATTAGTTTACTGTATAATTTTTACTTTATTTTTCGACGTTGAAAACGTAAACCTTCCAAATTCATGATTTTGAACGTCGACTATGCACTCAAACTCAATAATTATACATCGTGGAAAGTAAAACGTTTTATATGTCTCAAATGAATCCTGAAAAACTGCATACTGCATACACTGCATACTCAGCTTAACTACCTTACATAGCCGGTCTGTCCCTTTAACCAGTTCACAAAATCATAAATATTGACATATATATATTTGACGATGCTTGTAAGGGTACCATTGCCAATCTTTGAATGCAGGGCCCCTAAAAATTTACTTTAAGAGTAATTTAAAAAGTGTAAAAGTGGAAATAAAGGATATGTGTTGTATTCATTTTATATCTCTACACAATAACTTAAATATTATATATAATGTCTGCATTGTTAGATTTATAATCTTAAAACAGGAATGGTTTACAAAAACAGGTTTTATATTTAAAAAAAAAACACTACAGTGATTGCCCTTTGTCTTTAGGAATCTTCGTTATTTTTTTTTTGAATGAAAGTACTTTCCGCGCTGTCCTAATAAGTTACCGAAAAATGTTTTTAATAATATATACCAGAAAAAACACACGCATAATTTTGCGAAAAAAGTAGGCTTCGGAAAGTAGGTTTTGGAAACAAGGTTTTTTAAAAAACTAGGTCCCGAAATATAGGTTTCAGATTTAAAGTTTTAGAGACTAGGTTTTGGAAACTTGGTTTTTGGAAACTCGGTTTCGGAAACTCGGTTTAGAAAACTCGGTTTCGGAAACTCGGTTCAGAAAACTCGGTTTCGGAAGCACTAGATCCTGCCAAAATCCAAGATGCATATTCTTGGGTTTAAAGTTACTTCTAGCAGTGGACCATATTTGAGGACTAATACATTTATAAACATATAAAAGGTGTCTTACGAAACATGGCAGTTAAAAGACGACTTGATGTCTTTTTTATCTTTGAAATAATTTGCGGCATCAATTTGTAAACCCTTCTTTAAAATTTGTTATCTTTAAAATAATATTCACAAAATTGCAAGTTACCATTCATTCAAAGTTGGCAATGCTCGATTAACAACGGTACTTTTTACCTGATAAATTATGTAAAAGATGTTGTCACTTTTATAGGTTTAAAGATGTTTAATTATGAAATTTCCTACATGTTTTCTTGCAATAGAAATGCGTATCAAGTCATTTTTGAAGAGAAACTATAATTGAAAAAAATTAGTTTTCAAACATTGAATTCTTGATCAGACAAAGTTTTTTTAAACTGGACTTCTGCAAATAATTTGAAGGATTAAGACGATCTTCAAGTCGTCTCAAAACTATCATGTTTCGTGGGACACCCTGTATATACACAAAACAAAGGAGATAAAGATAATATTTCAATCCCTTTTTCAAGAATTTAAGTTCTCGTGAAAATGTTTCTCATATTTCCGCAATCCAATTCAAGCATTCAGTTAGAACTTAGAAGCCTGTTAAAATCAAACATTTTTAAAAATAAAAGTAAAAATAACCAATTCAGCGAATAAATCTTTATTTGTATCATTTTTAATTTTTTGTAATCGTTCAATTGTTACCATTTAAAAGTATGGTTTCTCTCTAATTAAACAGTTTATTTAAGAGGTTTATCTCCTAAGCAATTTAACACATCAGGGTAAGTAAATTTTCTCATTCTTTGATGGTTTTCTAGCAATAAACACGTTTATTTCTCAAGAAGATCGTTTGCCAGTTCGAGCAATCGATCATTATTAGAGAAGATCGTGTATTAGCACTTACTTGTGTTAGGGGGCCATATTTAATAAATACTTGGAATTAGTTAATCCACCTAGACGAGTTTTGACCTTTTCTTCCCAACTTCAATCGGCGCATAAAAGAAATGGTTCAACTACATCTACGCGGTTCAACTACTACTCACTGGTTCAATGAGTCTCCAATTGTGATATTAGCATTGTTTACCTACTAATCCGTATAGCACAATTGGATAAACTGTATAAAATGAATATATATGCTGTGATTGATTGAAAAATACCTTAGCATGATGGTATCTCAGGGATTGGAGCATTTCCTCATTAGTTCTCAGTCGTGGAGTCAGGGACCCCTCATTCATCTTCCTCGGAATAGAATCCGCTTTCAAGCTCAAATACGACATGTCAGGGGTCCTCAGAAGATTTCTGCCGGACTGTTCAGGGGCCCTTAGGATGTCTCGGCTCGCACCAGATAGATTCACGCCCCTCATCCTTAGAAGATTTGCCACATACGCCTCTGCCTCATCCTGCACCAAAATATGAGTTCATTATTTTTTTATATTTCAGGGTGGGTAGATTTACAGCCCTCGTGTGTGACGGAAAATCCGCTGATCCATTTTACTGATTTTTCTTGAAACCAATCCATTAATTATTCATGAAAAAAAACACACAATTTTTATTCTTAACTCGAATTTACAAGTTAATCTTGAAATAATTCATTTACTTTTTTTTAACGGATGTATTCTTAAGATCCTTTATTAATATAATTTTATTTTTAACACGAATCCATTATTCATTGTTATAACGAATCCATTATTCATTGTTATAACGAATCCATTATTCATTGTTATAAGGAATCCATTATTCATTGTTATAACGAATCCATTATTCATTGTTATAACGAATCGATTATTTGTTCTTTGAACGAATTCCTATTTATTCTTAAAGCGAATTTACTATTTATTTTTATTTAAACAAATTCATTCCATTATTTATTCTTGAATGTTATACACTATTTATTCTTGAACTTAATCCACAATTTATTCTTATAACGAATCGATTATTTAGAACTTGAAATGAATCTACTATTTATTCTTGAAAAGAACCCATTCTTTATTCTTGAAAAGAATTCATTATTTATTCTTGAAACTAATCTTAACTGATTATTTTAAAAACCAATCCACTATTTATTGTTGAAACTAATTCACTAGTTTTATTTAAACTTTAACCTGTATATAATGTTATTGAACGTACTACTTTTTACTTATTCATTATTTAAAACTCATCTCCTTAAAATACTACGGGTGCATTTTCAAGCACCTTCTATTTCTATCCCAGTCAATAATTTTCAAACTTTTCTTTTCGTAGCTTCAAATTTTCTTTGACATGACATGATTATTACTTGAGATAAAGTACCCACCCTAAAGCAAATCAAACATGGTGGAAATCTATGTTTAGGTTTCCGTCCCTTGTAAATCCAGACCTAAACAGTTCGCAATTCATTCATTGTTATTTGTCATGCCGTTTTTAAAACAAATGTGCAAGGAAGGATCATCATGCTTGTCAAAAAAAACTTATCTTGGAACATTAAGAAACATGCAAAGTTTTCAAAAACGTATCACTAAGTTCTGAAAATTCTAAAAAATGCTTTTTTCAGCAACAAAAATCAAGGGTCGTCTTTTATATCAATTGGTGAGATAAAAAACGTTTGCGGCATCTACAAAATCCTATCATTTACTTATAACCTCACAAGTAGCACTAGAATGCAACTTCATTGTAAAAACACAAACCTTTCAAAAACTGCTAAATTTTAATCATCTCGTTCTGAGTTTTTTTTGCCTTTTTTGGTAATTAATGTCTATAATCTTTTCCACAAATTCCTTAAGTTAATATTATAATTTAACCTCTGGACCGTTCTTTAAGTTAACATGAACACAAACACTATATTAGAAATTTCATCTTATTCACGTAAAAACTATATAATACAGAGAAAGGTATAGTTCGCTTAATATTTAATTGTTTCCCAATTATAGTTTATAATTAAGCTAATACATACAAGTTAACAACAAAAGTGAGTACCATAAAGCAGTTGAATTTGTACTGTACTGTACTGTACTGTACTGTACTGTACTGTACTGTACTGTACTGTACTGTACTGTACTGTACTGTACTGTACTGTACTGTACTGTACTGTATCTGATGGGGAAAATTGTGAAGTCCATTTTTTAAACATCCAAGTTTATATATTTTGTAAGAGTCTCTTAAGATTTTAAGATGTTAACCTGTTTTCAAAATTGTATACCCGATAATTTTGCTTTTATCACAATATGCAATAATTTACCTTTTTTAAATATAAACCACAAATATGTTTCAAATATTTTTCAAAAATCGTTTTGAACAATTTTAAAGATCGTTTTGGTTAATATCTAGGGTCAGAAACCATTTTTGCTAAACGTAATAAAAGAAAACTTAAAGATGTTTGAACTTTACTTTGTGTTAAATTCATCAAATCCTTTTAGGGTTTTAACGATGGCCTTCCTTAGCTCTGTCCGATTTACATTAGTACCTTTTAAACCTATTGTTTGATCCAGATACCAGGAATGACTAAGAAATCTTTGTTTTTTCTAACAAGATGTTGATTTTTTTTTGTGAACCATGTAACGTCATTCGCACTGAGGGTTGTATAGTGTATTCAATTCTCAGTTGGAAAAAGGATGTTTTAAACGACGATGATTAGTTTGTGGTTTCAAGGTAATTGAAAAAAAAACAGTTTAGTTATGAAGGGTTACTTGAAATTACGTCTACAATTGCATTTAATGAAAATTGAATGACCTGGGAATCTGCGCTATGAACATCATCATTTTCTCTCAGGGCCTGTTCTCTCTTCAGCTTAATCAGATCTTTCATTTTCTCTCTCAATACAGTTCCCTAGATAGTTTTTGTAGGTTCATAAACCTGAATACAGTTCCCTAGGTATATTATAGAGGTGTATAGACTTAGATAAAATTCCAAAGATAGTTTATATAGGTTTATAAACGTGAATACAGTTCTTTAGAAAGTTCATAAACCTCAACACAGTTCCCTTTATAGTTTAAATAGGTTCATAAACTTCAATAAAATTCCTAGATAGTATATATAGGTTCATAAACCTCAACACAGTTCCCTTTATAGTTTATATAGGTTCATAAACCTCAACACAGTTCCCTAGATAGTTTATATAGGTTCAGAAACCTCAATACAGTTCCCTTTATAGTTTATATAGGTTCGTAAACCTTAATACAGTTCCCTGGAAAGTTGATAAAGTTTCATAAACCTCAATACAGTTCCCTAGATAGTTTATATAGGTTCATAAACCTCAGCACAGTTCCCTAGATAGTTTATATAGGTTCATCAACCTCAATACAGTTCCCTAGATAGTTTATATAGGTTCATAAACCTCAACACAGTTCCCTAGATAGTTTAGGTTCATAAACGTAAATACAGTTCCCTAGATAGTTTATATAGGTTCATAAACCTCAGCACAGTTCCCTAGATAGTTTATATAGGTTCATAAACCTCAATACAGTTCCCTAGATAGTTTATATAGGTTCAGAAACCTCAATACAGTTCCCAGGATAGTTAATATAGGTTCATAAACCTCAATACAGTTCCCTGGATAGTTAATATAGGTTCATAAACCTCAATACAGTTCCCGAGATAGTGTTTTTAAGGTAATAAACCTCAATAGAGTTCCCTAGATAGTTTTTATAGGTTCATAAACCTCAACACAGTTCCCTAGATAGTTTATATAGGTTCATAAACCTCAACACAGTTCCCTAGATAGTTTATATAGGTTCATAAACGTAAATACAGTTCCCTAGATAGTTTATATAGGTTCATAAACCTCAACACAGTTCCCGAGATAGTTTATATAGGTTCATAAACCTCAACACAGTTCCCGAGATAGTTTATATAGGTTCACAAACCTTAATACAATTTCCTGGAAAGTTTATGTGGTGCATAAACCTCAAAACAGTTCCATGGATAGTTTATACAGAATCATAAACCTGAATATAGTTCCCTGGAAAGTTTCTATAGGTTCATAAACCATTCCTGGATAGTTGGTATAGTTTCATAAACTTCAATATAATTCCCTAGAAAGTATATATAGGTTCATAAACCAGAAACCTCAATACAGTTCCCTGGATAGTTTATGTAGGTTCATAAACCTTAATACAGTTCCCTAGATAGTTTATACAGGTTCACAAACCCCAATAAAGTTCCCTGGATGGTTTATGTAGGTTCATAAACTTTAATACAGTTCCCTAGATAGTTTATACAGGTTCACAAACCTCAATACAGTTCCATGGATAGTTTATGTAGGTTCATAAACCTTAATACAGTTCCCTAGATAGTTTATAAAGGTCCATTAACCTCAAAACAGTTCCAAAGATAGTTTATATAAGTTTCATAAATGTGAATACAGTTCCCTAGCTAGTTTATATAGGCTCATAAACCTCAAAACAGTTCCCTGGATTGTTTATATAGGCTCATAAACCTCAACACAGTTCCCTAGATACTAGATTGTATATATAGGTTCATAAACTTCAACTCAGTTTCCTGGATAGTTTTTATAGGTTCATAAACCATAACCTCAATACAGTTCCCTGGATAGAATTTTTATAGGTATACAGTTCCATAGATAGTTAATATAGGTATAAGAAAAAAATAAAGACACAAATTAAATACAAATACAGCTGATGGGGAAAATTGTGAAGTCCATTTTTTAAACATCCAAGTTTATATATTTTGTAAGAGTCTCTTAAGATTTTAAGATGTTAACCTGTTTTCATAGAGAGAGAGAGAGAGAGAGAGAGAGAGAGAGAGAGAGAGAGAGACAAAAATACAAAAACAGATTTGGCATACAGATACAGATAAAATACGGAGACAGTTATGTAATAAATACTATAGCAAATTCCATATTTATAAACCTGAACACACCTAGATAAATTACGTTGTACAATGTACATTGTCTGTAGATGTAAATGCGCTTGTAAATAACCACGCAAAACTTGTATTGCGATTAATCTAATTACTATTGTAGATAACGACGTCAAACTTATAATTACGTTCATTAACTTAACCTGTATCATAGAACTCAAACTAAATGTCAGTTGGAATAATACTCCACTTTGATTACGGTGTGATGTAATTGTTTCTTGGTTAGCGACAAGAAGGGTCCTGAATCAATTTCTTGAAAGATAGCTTTAGATTAGGAATTACATTGAGTAAGACAGATACCTGAGAATACAGACTGAGTTGTATCCGAATTGATATTGACTATGGTATTTGTGATGAACCTTGAGTTCAAGATTGAGTTGTATATTGTAAGACAGATACAGATACGGGAGGGGAAATCTGAATTATTCATTCTTAAATCTATTTAATAAAGCTCTTCGCTCTTCATATATACATGTCAACTATAGCCGGCCAAACTTCTGGACCGAATGGGCTGAAATTTTTTGAAGGAAACCATGGGTGTCCAAGAGGTGGCAAAAGCAAAAAAAATTAAATATTCTTTTTTTCAAAATCAGTTTTTTTATTCCACGGGCAACTCGGGGCACTCCAGCTAGTATAAAACATATTTATTATTATTATCTAATTTCTAAACCTGATCTCTCTCCTGATCAACAGCTTTGTCCCCAACGATTCCCTGAGAGAAAAATTAAGTTTATCAACAAGAATATTTTTAAATGTTTATTTATTAATTTTAATATTAGTCTTTGATTTTTTGAATTCTTAACCCATTTTCATTTCTTATAAAAGTTTCGCTTAAATACTTATAGTAATATTATGAAAAGAAAAACGTAAGCCAAATTACTTGTACAGCTTTGTGACCTTGTAGCTCCTCTATTTTTATTTTATGCCCATAAGAAAATCTATTTTTTAAATATTAAAACTTATTTATTCTTCCGATACAGTGATAACCAGAAAACTGTGGAATAGGAAGACGACTTTAGGCTCAAGCTATGACTTTAAATAGTCTTATAAACATGAGACACAGCAATTATGCAGAGTTTAAACATACATATTTATTTTAAGAACAATTATTATGATAATTACCCTGATTCTGTCCAACATATTGTGCCCATTGCTGATCATGGCAAGGTTTTCTAGCACTAAAAAATTTATATTTTAGAAAATGTTCAAAGACTACCACGGGGTTTAAATCAATTTGTTTGTCTGCATAAGATAGAGATCAATGATTGATCCCAAGATACCGAAGAGATTCCCCGTTTGTTCTCTGGTATCCCTGGTACCCCTTGTGGTTCTTATGATTTCCCCAGCCCCTTGACCCCTGAACCCCATATTGAACAAAGAAAAATGGTGAGAGGTTACAAGCAAAGGATGATACTTTAAAAACGAAGAAAAAATGAAAGGGGGGGTTCCTGTCTTGAGAAATTATATAAAACTGTGTCAAATTTATACAAAAATCTAAATATATAAAATTTTGTAGATAAATAGTAGGTTTAAATAGATTATATTCAGCAAATACGCAACCAACCTGAAAACGACGATATCCCAGAGGAGCCTAAGTAACTTAGGTTTGCTCCTATTATTATTTGAATTTAATAATTTTTCATTTTTAATAGATATAATTGACAATATAATAAATATGTCTGTATCATATGTGACCAGAACTCCCACCAATGGCAGTGCAGTATTTTTATCACATGACTATCTGTATCATGTGACCAGTATACTGCACTGCCATTGTTGGGAGTTCTGGTCATGTGATACGGACGTATAAATAACATGCTGAATATGATAGAGTTTTGTATAATTTGACACAGTTTTATATAATTTCTCCAGACAGGAACATCAGATAGACTCTTATAGGTCTCAATCAACTCCTAAAATTCTTAGGTTTCAGCCTATACCCCCTTTCAATTTTCCTTTACAGTCCCTTTAAGGAAACAGACAGTATGAATTACAAATATGATCGTCTCTGAAGTTTCATCCTTTGTGGTTAACCCTGTAATTTGAGTTTATTAAATAAACGAAAAAATCCATTTATTTTACTGATATTCTTACATTCTGGTCTGTATCTGAATGATGTGAACCGCTTCTGTCTGCTGCTTCTGGGGGGAGTTCCCTCATCGTGACCGAAATTTGTATACTCCAGCGACCGCGCTAGGTTTGGCAGGTAAACTCCAGGTTTTGGCGCCAAATTAGTCAATTGTACTGTCTTTGCTTGAGAGAAAGAGGCGAGACTAAATAACAAGATGTACTTTGAAGTCTGTAGAACCATTCTGGAGTAAACACATTTATAAATGCAATGCTGGAAACTACCGTTTTTAAAAATAAATTGACATTCTTAAGGGGAATGCGAACGTGATTCCAGTGATTCGTTTTTTATAAAGTCATGACCGATTTACAACGTTACTCTTTAAGCCTACGTCTGATCATTGAAGACGGATATGTCCATATTTTTCAAGCTTAAAAGTCAGTGCTTTATCAAATTCATTTTTGTTATCCATTTGTGGTGTGCACTATGATTTTCCGTTAAATATTCAGCTTGTAAAATAAGGATGTCTCCGTTGTCGATTATCAGATAATAATTTTTCATTTATTTTTATTTAGGACGTTTGCCCCTATCATAATCTAAATAGATAATAAAGGGCATTTTTTCTATTTCCGTTACCTAACAACAAACAAATGATGCCTCTTTAACTGCGTCTTAACCTAAAGTATCTATTTATTGTGAGAAAAAAAAATTAGGAAAAATAATTGATTGAAAATTTATCAGCAAAATTTGCTGCTTTAGCAACAGTTTTTTTTTTCTTTTTTAGATTTTCATTGACCATTGTCTTGGCTTTATGGAATATTTAAATATTTTTTCTTAATTTAACAGCTTTTTACTTTTAGTATTGTACGTTGTGCCAGGTTTGTAGTTATATACTGCCTCACCCCCTTATTCAATATTTCTTAATTAATCCATTCAAAATAATCATTAACGCCATTAATGTAATAAAATATATTTTACGATCAGTAACTTTAAGAACAAACAAAAACGTTGGTCCGTTCCATTATTTTAACTAACCATTGATGAATAAGTTTAAGCGTGCCCAGCCCTACTGATAACCTAGCATAATTTTTTTTTCACTCAAGATACTGAAATAAAATTACAAAAAAAAACGGGTGGTAGTTAACTTAGTATAGAATTAATTATTTTCAATTCTGGTTTGTACGTAAATGCAAGTTGCAAAATTATTGTTCTGAGACTAAACAAATAATTTAAATTTCAAACTGATCGAGATAGTAAAACAAAGATATCTTTTATATTGTTATTTAGATAAGTTTGCAATTTTATAGGGTGTTGCTGTGAATCGGACATGCCACTGAAATTGGAGGGTCACTTGAAACTAAACTTACAGTCCCCCAAAAAAATATCTGGTAAGATCAAGGTTCAATAATATCTAGAAATATCTGGGTTTAAGGAATAGCTATAGGAAACTCTGGGTTTAAAGACTATCTAGGAAACTCAGGGTTTAAGGACTATCTATCAAACTCAGGGTTCAAGGAATATCAAGAAAAATCAGAATTCAAGGAATATCTAGCAAACTCAGGGTTCAAGGAATATCAAGAAAAATCAGAATTCAAGGAATATCTAGCAAACTCAGGGTTCAAGGAATATCTAGGAAACTCAGGGTTCAAGGAATATCTAGGAAACTCTGGGTTTAAAGAATATCTAGGAAACTCAGGGCTCAAGGAATATCTAGCAAACTCAGGGTTCAAGGAATATTTAGGAAATTCTGGATTTAAAGAAAATCTAGGAAGCTCAGGATTCAAGGAATTTATAGGAAACTAAGAGTTCAAGGAATATCTAGAAAACTCAAGGTTCAAAAAATATCTAGGAAACTCTGGGTTCAAGGAATATATAGGAAACTAAGGGTTCAAGGAATATCTAGAAAACTAAAGGTTCAAGGAATATTTAGGAAACTCAGGGTTCCAGGAATATATAGGAAACTCTGGGTTCAAGGAATATCTAGGAAACTAAGAGTACAAGGAATATCTAGAAAGCTCACGGTTCAAGGAATATCTAGGAAACTCTGGGTTCAAGGAATGCCTGGGAAACTCAGGGTTCAAGAAATATGTAGGAAACTCAAGGTTCAAGGACTATCTAGGAAACTCAGAGTTCAAGGAATATCTAGGACAATCTGGGTTTAAGTAATATCTAGGAAACTCAGGTTTTAAGAAATATGTAGGAAGCTCAGGGTTCGAGGAAAATCTAGGCTAATCAGGGTTCAAGGACTATCCAGGAAACTCCTGGTTCAAGGAATATATAGGAAACTCAGGGTTCAAGGATTATCTAGGAAACTCAGGGTTCGAGGAATATCTAGGAAACTCATGGTTCAAGGAATATCAAGAAAAACCAAAATTCAAGGAATATCTAGGAAACTCAGGGTTCAAGGAATAAATCAGGATTCAAGGAATATCTAGCAAACTCAGGGTTCAAGGAATATCTAGGCTAAACAGGGTTCAAGGAATATCCAGGAAACTCCGAGTTCAAGGAATATCTAGGAAACTCAGGGTTCAAGGAATATATAGGAAACTCAGGGTTCCAGGAATATCTAGGAAACTTAGGGTTCAAGGAATATCTAGGAAACTCATGGTTCAAGGAATATCAAGAAAAACCAGAATTCAAGGAATATCTAGGAAACTCAGGGTTCAAGGAATACCTGGGAAAATCAGGATTCAAGGAATATTTAGGAAACTCGGGGTTCAAAGAATATCTAGGAAACTCAGGGTTCAAGGAATATATATGAAACTCAGGGTTCAACAAATATCTAGGAAACTCAGGGTTTTAGGAATATCTAGGAAACTCGGGATTTCAAGGAATATATAGGAAACTCAGGGTTGAAGGAATAAATAGGAAACTCAGGGTTCAAGAAATATCAAGGAATCTCAGGGTTCAAGAAATATATAGGAAGCTCTGGGTTCAAGAAATATCTAGGAAACTCAGGGTTCAAGGAACATCTGGGCTATACAGGGTTCAAGGATTATCTAGGAAACTCCGAGTTCTATGAATATCTAGGAAACTCAGGGTTCAAGGAATATATAGGAAGCTCTGCGTTCAAGGAATATTTAGGATACTCAGGGTTCAAGGAATATCAAGGAAACTCAGAGTTCAAGGAATATCTAGGAAATTTAGGGTTCAAGAAATATCAAGAAAACTCAGGGTTTAAGAAATATCTAGGAAACTCAGAGTTTAAGAAATTTAGAAAATTTAGAAAATTTAGGGTTCAAGAAATATCTTGAAAACTCAGGTTTTTAGGAATATCTAGGAAACTCATGAATCAAGGAATATATAGGAAACTCAGGGTTGAAGGAATATATAGGAAACTCAGGGTTCAAGAAATATCAAGGAAACTCAGGGTTCAAGAAATATAGGAAACTCTGGGTTCAAGGAATGCCTGGGAAACTCAGGGTTCAAGGAATATCTAGGAAACTCAGGGTTCAAGGATTTTCTAAGAAACTCAGGGTTCAAGAAATATCTAGGAAACTCAGGGTTCAAGGAATATCAAAGAAACTCAGGGTTCAAGAAATATCTAGATAACACAGAGTTCATGAAATATATAGGAAACTCGGGGTTCAAGGAATATCTAGGAAACTCAGGGTTCATGGAATATCTAGGAAACTCGGGGTTCAAGGAATTTCTATGAAATTTAGGGTTCAAGGAATATCTAGGAAACTCAGGGTTCAAGGAATATCTAGGAAACTCAGGATTCCAGGAATATCTAGAAAACACAGGGTTCAAGAAATATATAGGAAATTCGGGGTTCAAGAAATATCTAGCAAACTCAGGGTTCAAGGAATATCTAGGAAATTCAGGGTTTAAGAATTATCTAGGAAACTCAGGGTTTCAGGAATATCTAGGAAACTCAGGGTTCAAGGAATATCTAGGAAACTCAGGGTTCAAGGAATATCTAGCAAACTCAGGGTTCAAGGAATATCTAGGAAATTCAGGGTTTAAGAAATATCTAGGAAACTCACGGTTAAAGAAATATCTAGAGATCTCGGGGTTCAAGAAATATCTAGGAAACTCAGGGTTCAAGGAATATCTAGCAAACTCAGGGTTCAAGGAATATCTAGAAACTCAGGGTTTAAGGAATATCTAGGAAACTGAGGGTTCAAGAAATATTCTTTGCTTTAGTTTAGAGAATCTTTGGATAATACTTGATGCCACATTTCAAAGAGAAAAATCATTACTTAGGATCGTACAACCTTCTAATTGATACTAAATGGTGGATGTTAATTCATTCATCAAGATGAAATATGTTTATTCCTAGTCTAGAGTTGTATTTAGCTTCCTGGTTCAATGTTTACTAATCTTCTCTCTGCTCCAGGTATACTAGAGAATACAAGGAGATTTACCCCCGAGCATATAGATAATACCGGAGGAGGATTCATCGGCAACGGAGAAATAAAACAGGGAGAAGGAGAAGATCCTAAAATATGGAAGAAGATGGAAGGAGATGGAAGTAGATGGAAGGAGATGGAAGGAGATAAAAGGAGATAAAAGGAGATGGAAGGAGATGGAAGGAGATGGAAGGAGATTGAAGGGGATGAAAGGAGATGGAAAGGAGACGGAAGGAGATGGAAGGAGATGGAAGAAGATGGAAGGAGATGGAAGGAGATGGAAGGAGCTGGAAGGAGATGGAAGGAGATGGAAGGAAATGGAAGGATATGGAAGGAGATAAAAGGAGATAGAAGGAGATGGAAAGAGAGAGAAGGAGATGGAAGAAGATGGAAGGAGATGGAAGGAGTATGGAAGGAGATGGTAGGTGATGGAAGAGATGGATGGAGATGGTTTTTTCAGAAACTTTTTACTGAGACTTTCTTGCATAAAAATTCTAGACGACAGGAGCTCAGAGTACGTCGTATATATCGCATTCACCGTTGTCCCATGTAAGATGAACATCCTTTCAATGAAAATCTTCTTTATAAAAGTAGCTTAGTTTATTCTAATTAACATTCATCCGTTTATATTATTATTTTATTATTAGTTTTATCCTCTTCACTAAACCAAACTACGCACAACTTTATGCTTCGGTTTCAAACACGAGAGGTTTTTTATCCTCCAAAGAGTCTTCAAAACAGTTCTGAGATGATTTTCATAATTTAAAATTTTATTCAAAGTGAGAATTAACGTCTGTCCAAATTATGGAGCTTGTGCTGTTGTGCACATGGAGGAAATTAATTCTCCTCTGAAGAGGGGGGTCAAGTTCAAAATGTAAAAAATCAAAATCTTTGACCCAGGAAATCCTGAAAAAGTATCTGTCAGCTGACATGACAGATACTTGAAAGTCCAATTTAAACCATGTTGTTTTTTTTATTTAAATTATGAAGGTTTCATTTAAACCATGTAATTTTTCATTTTAACCATGTAGTTTTCATTTTTACCATGTAGTTTTTCATTTAAACCATGTAGTTTTCATTTAAACCATGTAGTTTTTAATTTAAACCATGTAGATTTTCATTCAAACCATGAAGGTTTCATTTAATCATGTTGTTTTTCATTTAAACCTTTAGTTTGCATTTAAACCATGTAGTTTTTCATTTAAACCATTAGTTTTTATCTAAACCGTGTAGTTTTCATTTAAACCATGTAGTTTTCATTTTAACCATGATGTTTTTCATTTAAACCATGTACTTTTAATTTTAACTATGTAGTTTTCATTTTAACCATGTAGTTTTCATTTAAACCATGTAGTTTTTATTTAAACCATGTAGTTTTTATTTTAATCATGTAGTTTTTATCTAAACCGTGTAGTTTTCATTTAAACCATGTAGTTTGTATTTAAACCATGTAGTTTTTCATTTAAACCATGTAGTTTTTCATTTAAACCATGTAGTTTTATTTAAACCATGTAGTTTTCATTTAAGCCATGTAGTTTTCATTTTAACCATGATGTTTTTCATTTAAACCATGTACTTTTAATTTTAACCATGTAGTTTTCATTTTTGTATATTAAACTTATTTTTAAGTAAAAAATTAACAATAAACAAATGTACTCTCCTAGACTGTACAAATACCGAGATTCTTATGTACTGTATATACCTACACTTCGGTTCGGTATTCCTTACACACACTTTTTGGTACAGACACACTCACATGACGTTTCTGCCTCCTGATTACATATGATCAAAGGATTTGTCATTAAAGGGAGTGTTTACTAAACGACAAAATCCATTTCTAACGTCACCTTCGTAGAGCAAGAAAAAGAATTTCGCCAGGGGAAAAACTTTAAAATTTAGAGCTTAAGATTTTTCAAACTTAGTTTGAACCCATACATTTAGTGTGCTTCTCAATAACTGGTCAAATAACAACATACAATTATCAGATTTTTTGTATTTTAAGAATCCTAAAAACATGAAATTTAAGTAGTGCGTATTTGTGAAAAAAAATGTCTATCATTTATACAAAAATCTAAATATATAAAATTTTGTAGATAAATAGTAGGTTTAAAGTTCCCTAGATAGTTTANTTGGGGTGGGGGGTAGATGATACAATGCGCATTGACAAATTGTGTTCAAATAATTCATTTTTATATTCGTTAACTTTCTCGATATCTTTTACACTTCTATTGCGTATTTCATTTACTTGCAATTTTTAATCAAAAATGAACAAAAAATATTCCCCATTTTTTTTATAGACTTTTGTTTGAGTTTCCACGAATAAATTAAATCTCTTAAGTACATCAATTCACAATTTAATTCAATCTAATCAAAAGTAGAAATAATTAAAACTATAAATTTAACAATTCTTGTTCTCTAATTTCTTTTGAGATTTTATTAACACTTGAAGAAAAATGTCTCTATGTTTCGGAAGATATAAAAGGGACTGTAAGCGTAATTTCAAGTGGCATATCCGATTAAAAACGGTACCTTAAAAGGTTTGAATGATCAAGTATGACCAATCCAATGCTGACAAGTAAAATTGCAAGCAAGTTTGTTTAAATTGTTTGCAGTTTATGGATTGTATCTGTAATCCGCGCATATTGTGGAGGCGGATCCGGAGTAGATTAAGCTGATCTGAAGGGGATTATGCGGATCAAGTGGATCAGAAACGGATTCAGCGGATTCGGATCATAAGTATTTGTTTAATGTTACATTTGTTAATCAGTTTGTTTGTTTGTAGTTCGTGATAAGAAATTATTTTGTTTGTTTGCCCCCCCCCTCCCCCCGCATTCATACTGAACAAATCTCCTGCTGATGGCTAAAAACATTATACAGAGAGGAGGGGGATAATTTTCTAAAACAAATACGTAATTACTTTTCTTTTCAATCAAGGTTTTTTTCAATGAATAATAAACCTAAAAATAACCAGTAAATGTTTTTAAAAAGTAGCCTGAAAGGAAGTGTTCGCGAAAAATGAAAGGGGGTATAGGCTTACGGCGAAAAATAAGCGCTTTTGATCGCTTCTAATCTTACTTTTATCTGTTGCACCTATAAGAAGAAAATTGTTAAAAACGACTTATACCGAAGAACGTAGCGTCCATACAAACTCGGGTTGTAAAATGAATAATCAATTTAATTCCAAACAAATTATTCAGAAATTAAAACCAATATTCATCGACTATTATTCGACACATTCTTATAGTTGATATTTCATTTTTTAAAGTAGTTTTTAACTAATAGATTTATTTTTGGAAATATATTCTGTTAGAAATTACGATACATAATTTTAAGTCTCGGAACCTCACGCGAATAAAGTTAACTCCTTTTTATAGCCCATGGAAGTCATACCCTGGGGCACATAAATATACATTTACAAGGGTTAAAAACACATTGATGAATTCTATGATTTTTTACAGTGCCGGGAAACCCGGGGAGCTCAATATCTGGCTGTCTTGTCCAGGTCCCTGAAAACTTTAGATTTATGCGCATATGACACGTTAAAAGTAAAAAAAATGAAGGAGAGGTGAAACTTTGTGTTAGGGTTCTGTGTAGGTCCGATCATGAGAGCTTAAATAAACCTGGAGAATAGACAACAAAGCAATATATTATAAGAAAGTATTGTACTTAGACCCTGGGTACAAGCAAACTAAACAGTGCATAAATAACAGTTACAATCTATGCTATAGCTTTCATCAAGTTTGTGTAGAAAATAAGATTTTAAATTACTGGAAAACGTTGAGCTGTTAACAATGCTATATTTAAACACTGGTTTAAATTTATTCTATACATTCGGAAAATAAAAAAGAGGATGTGATTTTAAATACTGGTACTTTAATCGTGGAATTGCAAAGTCTTCGCCATTTCTTAGCATATATTGGGGGTCTGTATCCCTGTTCAAACTCCATGAATTATTAAATGATGATGGCAGACGATTTAACCTATATTCTTACATAAAATAGATGGCATTTACTTGTTTTAGATCTTGGAAAGGGACTATGGCAGTTTTTTTAAAAAGTGGGGCAGTGTGAGAATTATAACTCTTATTGCAGACTAGACGTACAGATTTTTTGTAGGGTCTGAACTCTAATAAGATCCTTTTTAGAAAGAAGAGAAAAGATGTTACTGCAATAATTAAGATGGGAGTGAATATGCGCAAAATAAATAGGCTTAAGACAACTCATGTCAAGTAATTTTTAACCTGGCTTAGACAACAGATAACCCTTGAGATTTTTTAACAGATATAGTTAACATGGGAGCGTAGTTTTTTCGTCTAAAAGAACTTTACTTGAGTGATCAAGCATGTTCACTTCATAACGTGGGGGTATAATAACTTTACTTGAGGGATCAAGCATGTTTATTTCATAACCTGGGGGTATAATAACTTTACTTGAGGGATCAAGCATGTTCACTTCATACCCTGGGGGTATAATAACTTTACTTGAGTGATCAAGCATTTTTACTTCATACCCTGGGGGTATAATAACTTTACTTGAGGGATCAAGCATGTTTACTTCATACGCTTGGGGTATAATAACTATACTTGAGGGATCAAGCATTTTTACTTCATACCCTGGGGGTATAATAACTTTACTTGAGGGATCAAGCATGCTTACTTCATACCCTTGGGGTATAATAACTATACTTGAGGGATCAAGCATGTTTACTTCATACCCTGGGGGTATAATAACTTTACTTGAGGGATCAAGCATGTTTACTTCATACCCTGGGGGTATAATAACTTTACTAGTGAGATCAAGCATGTTAACTTCATACCCTGAGGGTATAATAACTTTACTTGAGGGATCAAGCATGTTTATGAAAAAAGTTCCAGCTTAATATTTACATTTTACAACATATCTCATGTTTTACACAAATATTGATCATGATTTACGATGTCAAATCTGTAAAACTTTAGGTTGCCCATTTCCAAAACGGGTTTTCAGTCAATTCCGTTTCTTTTAAGGATTTTTACGGCGTGAACTGGAGACTCATTTTTAATCATGCACCGATACCAGCACTTTCCCTGAATTTTAGCTTTAATCGATATTGAACGGAAATACCAGCACGGGCAGAAAGCTGTCCCGTAAACTATAAAAACAGTTGTTGCTGCCCACTCACTCAATTGGGTTCTTTATATACAAAATTAAGAAAAAAACTGTAATTTTTCTTCTTTCCTTTACACTATACAGTCACATACAACTCAGTCTGTTTTATTGTTTCTTTTTTATATTTTTATTCAACTACAAAGCATGAGATTACGAATAAGCAATCACAATTTACTATACAGTTTGGACCCGCCTAACCAGGGCAGGTTGTTTTTATTGGTTAACCCTAAGTTAGTCAACGATGATAAATATAATTATATACTTAACAAAAGTCACATATGTTTTGGGATTGATTGAAAGTTTTTTTTACAAGTTCGTATTTCTTTTAAAGGTTTTCATGTGCATAAGTCGAAATTGTTAGTTTATTTGAAATTCATAATTTTAAGTATTATCTGTGCGGAATGCTCCATGTTTGTTCCTGTGAATGCTTTAGTTTATGTAGTTTTTCTCATTGAAGCGCAACCAAACTTTACGATTTATTCTAAAGTTAACTCCAGTATACCATGGATCGGAGCTAAAACATACTCTAATCACTGGTGTAATATTAAGTATTAAAACATACGCTAATCACTGGTGAAATATAAAGTATTAAAACATACGCTGATCACTGGTGAAATATAAAGTACTAAAACATACGCTAATCACTGTTGAAATATAAAGTATTAAAACATACGATAATCACTGGTGAAATATGAAGTACAGTAAATCAAAACTTTAATATGAGTCTTACTCATACAGTGTACAGGGTTTCCCTGTAAATATGGGAAAAACGTAATGACCTATTTAAATCGAAGTTGATTTGCATCGAACTTTTCCTGAAAAAGTTATACTTTTTCAATGTTTCTAACTAAATACTTAAAAACTCAAAATTTAGTGAGAATATCGATATTATAAAAATATGCCACTAAGAGATGGTTGCATTGTTTGTGTACGTCAGCTGGACTATTTTAATATCTAACATTTTATTAATTTATTAGTTTATTCATCAAATAATATCTATCTATCCTTAATCCACATATACATACATATACATATACTAATAAACATACATATATATTTATATTCTAATAAGTTTATTGTATACATATATATACACATTAATATACATATTTGTATATTTTATCATGAGATGTACATTATGCCTTATCTGACCAGCAGGAGAATGAGTTTAATGTTTACATAGACATACACATAAGTATACATATTTGTATATTCTAAGATGTGAAGTACACTATGCCCTATCTGACCAGCAGGCTATAGAATGAGTTCATCATCAATCCTTCGAACCTTGGGCTGCGGAGGAACAATTACTTGGTTAGCACTGTCAGGAGGTAATAATAATAATAAAGATAATAATATTGATAATAATAATACTAAAAAAAAGACAATAGTTATGAAAAAATTTGATTTATCAAATGAAAATTCCCTTAGAAATAAATATGTTTAGTATTCGCGACCTTCTTTGTTGGTGAATACTTAGAAAGAGAACCTGAAGATCAATCTTTCTGGAAGGCAGGGATAATGGTAAATATTTGGCAGGGGTAATGGTAAATATTTGGAATGGATAATGATGAATATTGGGAGAGATAATGGCAAATATTTGGCAGGGATAATGGTAAATATTTGGCAGGGATAATGGTAACTATTTGGCAAGCATAATGGTAAATATTTGGCAGGGATAATTGTAAATATTTGGCAGGGATAATGGTAAATATTTGGCATGGATAATATGTCTATACCTCCGAACCATTTGAATAAAAAACTTCCAGATCTCATGAAAGTTAAATACTTTTTATGAGTAAGTTTTTGATGTTCTTTGTATGTAGGTTTTACAACAAAAAAAAAGATTTAAAATTGAAAACACGAAGATAATACTAGATTAATTTCTTCTTTTTATCAATTATATCATAATTATTTTCTGCATTAGTTGATTACTCAAAAAAAGAAACCTTGAAAATCTTCTAAAAGTTCTAAAAATTTGAAATTAAAAAAAAAGAAAAAATATCTTAACATAAATATATCAATTCCTCCTTTTCCAATAGTTTAATAACAAATTTAGCAAATATCTATTGAAGCAAAAATTGTTTGTACACAATTTAAAGTTTCGCAGATTTTCTTTCCTTTCATAAATTCTAGGTTTTTTAGGATTATCTCTTTAAGAAATATGTATTTTACCTAAGTAAATGTCTAGCTTATAACTTCTGAACTACAATAAAATCTGCTTTTAAAATCGGTTGTATAAAACTGGTTTCAGTTATTTTAATCTAATTCTAATCAATTGAATTTAAGAAAATATATTTAACTTAAAAATCTTGTATTCATTTGCGAATTCACCAAACATATACAGGGTGTCCCACGAAACATGATAGTTGATGAATAGTTTGGAATGTCGTCTTCCAAATACTGGATAAGATTTAAAGACTTTTTGCAGTTTAATTCGTTGGAAAAATCTTTTACTCCAATATATCTCAATCTACGATCGATTTTACTATAGTAAAACTGCCATATAATCTTTATTATTATTGACTTTGATATCGAACAACTTAACAAATTATGGAAGAAGACATTTTAAAATATTCACCAACTGTCATGTTCCTTGGGACACCCTGTATTTACATATTTTATTCAGTTTACAAATGTACGAAAATACAAGAAACCTCGGGCCGGTTTGCCAGGAGATAAATTTAACATTTTTCATCGTTGCAGTGATCGTTATATTAAAAATTAAGAAAAATGATTTAGATATAGTTCTAACTTAGTTGTATATAATGATGATTTGACTATTTCAGGCGATATCCTGTCTAGGCAGTATCTTGGGTACGGCGGGTGGGTTAACCGCCTTTCTGTTCTTACTTTATCAAACCTGTAAGAATAAAATAGATGATGATCCTAACACATGAGAATAAAAAGATATCAATGATTTTTAATATGTAAATATATTGTAATGTTTTTTTTTGCTGTTTGTTGTATATTTGTTAAGTAAAAATAAAAGCTAAATAAAAACTAAATAAAAGGATTTGAAGTTTTCATTGAGAAATTCTGTATTTTGAAATACAGGCAAAAGTATTTTTTTTCTGAGACGCTACGACATTTTTTCTATTTCCATCTGCTCTAGTCTTATAACGATTTTTTTCTAAAGCTCATAGATCACGACGCTTACTTCACTCCTCATTTGATCTATAGATTAAACGCATCATTTGCGCTATAAACAATATTTAAAAACTGTCTTGGTAAATTTGCTCTATTTAACTTTAGCCCTGAGAGTCATTAGGGGAACGATCGTTCTTTCACAAGAACAAACGGAACTATCAAAAACGATCCCATTGTTCCGAAAAAAGAACGACCGCATAGAACGCGTTCTTAAAAATGTTGGAACAATTTGTAAAGGAACGGAAATTTTTGAAAAGAGCGTTCTAAATCAGGAACGCGTTCTAAATCAAGAAGGCATTTTAAATGAGGAATGTGTTCTAAATCATCTAGAAATATTTGAAAGATTTTTTAGATTTGATCACCTGAACCAACCCCCTCTAGACTAGAAACTTAGGAATACAAGACGCTCTGCTTCATCTTTGTATCTCGTATCTATATATTTAACTCATCTGTCAGGGTGTCTGTATCCAATAAACGTCAAAATAGTTGAACCGAGCAGGCTTTCGCGGGGTTGGAGCAGGCTTCTGCGGGGTTCGAACAGGATATTGCGGGGTTCATGGCCGCATGGCTCCCCCTCCCTCGTTCTATCTAAGCCTGAGTTTGGGTTTTACTTGGGTTTAAACTTTTAAAACCTCATCTCTGGCGTTAAACAACTAATGAATTCGAGGAGGAAGGGAAAAATGTTGAAATGTGAATCCCCCAAAATATCTGGATATTTGGAAAATCTCATCTATATAATAATGCTCTTCACTCATATAATATGAAACACAGTGTCCAGCAATAACCAATATTAATACACAATAAAACATGTTCTAGACTTATTTTTTAGTATAAATAAATCGACCAAGTTGGCTGACGTTTTTTGAGGGAACCCATTGGTACCCTTAGTGTAAAATTCGCCTTTTTCAAGCTGGTTGTTAATAATCTTGAAACCTTCGAAAGTAATTTGGACATCGGAGACAGTTATTAAATGCTGACTTGTTAGCTAAATTATTTCACAGATCAAAGACAATCTTCATCCTGTCTCTTAACCATGGATCAACTATTCCATGCTCTTAGCTGTCGTGTTTCGCAGCACACCCTGTATTTGCAGCCTAAGAGTTCAATCACGATACATATACTTACAAACACTGAAATATCTAAAAATGTTATATTGTTGTAAAAAAAACACAATACGTCTATAAATGTTAGAAATCTAAAATATTTTCAAAAATATGTAAACATCCCCAACTCGACTTCCATCCTTCTATTTAACCTATTCTCTTCTTGGTTCTACGACTACGAAACTAATCTGTTGAAGGGAAATGGAAAGTATTTTTCGGAGATATTTGATATTATCTTTATTCATTCATTATTTATATCATTCTGTAAAAATACGTGAAATCATTGTAAAAAAAGTGTCCAGTATCAGGTTTATTCCAACTGAAGATTGGGTCGGACCCATGAACATATGCTGTCTTGGGAGAATATATATCAAAACATTTCATTTTGTATATTTCAACTGAAAAAAATTAAAAATATTATATATATTTTTAATATATCCAATATCCTACAACAATTGAATTCTCAATTTGTTTTCTTGGTTTAATATCATGAAGGATCTACATTCTACAGGTTGTAAGTTTCTAAAAATTATAATAAAGTGTATTATAGTTTAAATATGAATACAAAAAAGTTTTAGAAAGTTAGTACGGTAAAGTTAAAGGACAAGGTGAAATTTTACGACACTTGGTAATATTTTTCAACAAATCTGTTGTTAAAACTTTCGGTACTTGCTAAAATCGGAAACAAACATTATCATATCAATTATTCGTAATATTGCAATGTACCAATGTTTTATGTTTATTAATCTATTCACAAACAAGACAGATATTAATCTATTCACAAACAAGACAGATATTAATCTATTCACAAACAAGACAGATATTAATCTATTCACAAACAAGACAGATATTAATCTATTCACAAACAAGACAGATATTAATCTATTCACAAACAAGACAGATATTAATCTATTCACAAACAAGACAGATACAGTGTCTCTCAACCAAAAATCCTAAATGCAATGAACAGTTGAAAACCATTAAATTGTAGAATATATTTCGCAAAAGTTTAATTCGGATTTCTGTGTAGTTGCATTTGTTACAGCTGATATATCTTGACCAAATTTAAAGAAAAGCTAAGACGACGAGAATCCAGTAGTTTTCTGGGTCTCATTGTATGCATCCGGCCATGTCATTTAACTAGATTTGTATTTGGAGGGGGGTGATTCTAAAATACTTAAGCACTGAACAATGAACATTCAACATGGGTATATGTTTTGTAAGACCCCCCCCCCAGGCCCGGATTTAGAAGATATTGGGAAGAAAAAAAGAATTCGAGGTTTTTCCTCCTCTTGATACTTATTGCTTTTACACCTAAAAGATATTTATTTTCCCTACTCCTACTGATCAAACCACAAAATGTAGAGATGGCAGATTTGACTAAGTCTTAATTCAACGTTCGAAAAGATGCAGTAGTTTTAGTCTCCCTTATCTAACTACATAACTTATCAGCATTTAAAAAATTATCTTTAATGCAAAAAATTGTAAGGTCTTTTTTAAAAAATATTTAGAGTCTGCATTAAAAATATCTATTGACTAAAAAACGTAACAAAGAAACATTTTCTCAAAGAAACTGGATGACGTAAAGCTTATTTAAACTTGTACATATTTTTATACGCAGAATCTGGCAAAAATTCTCCTTTCCGAGAACTTTGCTGAAATTTCTTCATGTACAGGTTCATTTGCTCGCCACTCATCTTAGCTCGAGATCCTGAAGTAAACAGTTTACAAATTGGGCTTTTAAATATCATAGTCTTAGCTGCTTCAGGGGCGGAGTTTTACAAACCAAACTTGGAGCCAAAACCTGACAAAAGTACTAAATTGCGATTTAAATCGTTTTTCTCTCGAGTAAACCCCATTCTTTTTATTAGAGAATTATAAATTTTTATTAAACTTTCTATTTCCGTTACAGTGCTAAGGATCCATTTAATTTTGATGCGGATCCGCATCCTGAATCCACGCTGGAAAAAAAATGGATTTTTTTTAACAATAAAAATAATTTTAAAAATAATTTTCAAATTTCAAATTTTCAAATTATAACTTTAACTAGGGAATATTTCTATATGTTATCTAAATTAAATCTCCTCTTTGGAGTCATTTGAGTGAGAAGTCCCTAAAAAATCGGTTCAGACGTTAGACATTTGCTTAAGTGGATACGAATAAAAAGACCCCGAAATTTAAAACAAAATACAGAAACTCGCGGAAAACATTTTCCTACATTTCTCTCTACTAAGTTCCATACAATTTCTTTAAAATTAGTTCCTCTTTATCTCTTTAAACATTCAAAAATAGAAAGTGTTTAAACACAGATGACCGAAACAATTAAAACACAGAAAAACATTTGAAGAGAGAACAGAAAACATGGCGAGAGGCTTTGAAAAAAGACTAAAATCGAGCGTTTAAGCATAAGACAAATACATAGAGAATTTAAAGACAGACGAACATGGACCGTTTACACTTAAGACAAAAACATAGAGAATTTATACACAGACAAAACATGGAGCGTTTAAGCTAAGACAAAACATAGAGAATTTAAGCCCAGACAAACATGGACCGTTTAAACTTAGACAAAAACATAGAGAATTTAAACACAGACGAACATGGACCGTTTACACTTAAGACAAAAACAGAGAATTTATACACAGACAAAACATGGAGCGTTTAAGCTAAGACAAAACATAGAGAATTTAAGCCCAGACAAACATGGACCGTTTAAATTTAGACAAAAACATAGAGAATTTAAACACAGACGAACATGGACAATTTAAACTTAAGACAAAAACATAGAGAATTTATACACAGACAAAACATGGAGCGTTTAAACATAAGACAAAAACATAGAAAATTTATACACAGACAAAACGTGGAGCGTTTAAACATAAGACAAAAACATAGAGAATTTAAAAACAAACGAACATGGAGCGTTTAAACATAAGACAAAAAAATAGAGAATTTATACACAGAAAAACGTGGAGAACGCAGACAAACATAAAGAAATAAACACACACAAACATTGAGAGTTTCAACTTTTAACACAGACAAAACATCTATGAAAATTTAAACACAGACGCAAATGGAACATTTAAACAAAAACAAGAGATTGAGAATTTAACCACAGAAAAAGAAAGAGAGATAATATAGAAAAATACTACAGAAAACATCTGAGTACAAAAACTAAATTAGTTAAAAACAAAGACAAACAAAGAAAAATATTACAGAAAAATCAAAACGAGTTTAATTCAACAAAGAGACACTTAAAAGTTTAATTGTAGGAATTTAACCACAGACCAACATAGAGAGAGATTAAACACAGACAAACATTTAAAGAGATAAATACTGACAATAGAGCGAATTTAAAAACAAAAAATAGAGACAAAGACAAAAAAGAGAATTAAAAAACACATACAAACTTAATGAGTGTTTAACAGAGACAAAAAGTTTAAACACAGACAAACAAAGAAAGTTAAAACATAGAATAGTTTAAACACAGAAAACATAGAAAAGTTGAACACAGACAAACATAGAAAGGTTAAACACAGACAAACATAGATTGGTTACACACAGACAAACATAGAAAGTTAAAACAGAGAACATTGAAAGGTTAAACACAGACAAACATAGAAAGTTAAAACAGAGAAACTTTAAGAGAGTTTAAGGACAGATAAACATAGAAAGTTAAAACACAGAAAACATAGAAAGATTAAACGTAGACAAACTTTAAGAGAGTTTAAGGACAGACAAACATACATAGTTTAAACACATACAAACATTGACAAATACAAAAACAAAAACAAAACAGAATTTGCCACATGGATTTTAAAAACAGACAAACGCAAACAGATTTTATCCACAGACAAACATGGATAAAGGTTAAACACACACAATAGAATACCTGTCGGAAGAGTTCCAGATTTCTTTATTTCATTGAGAACACCTTGCTGATCCTTGAAGTTCTTAAAGCAAGCATTGAAGGATGTTAGTTCCTAAATAGCTTTAATTAATTAGCTTTATTATTAATTAAGTTTCATGAATAGCTTTTTTATAATGAAGTATAATGAAGTAAGTCCAATTTTAATTTTAATTGGAATTGAGTAGCATTGAAGGCTGTAATTTTCGAAATAGCTTTGATTAATTAGATTTTATTATTTATTAAGTTTTCATTAATAGCTTTTTTATAATGAAGCAAGTCCAATTTTAATTTTTATTGGAATTGAGTTCATTTTGCATGATTATCCGAAATCTAAACATCATTATGTCTCTAGATGAAATACGGTATCAAAGATTATCATTTGTTTTCAAGTTTGTTGGAACTCTTTGCTGAAAGATGCAAATGTTCATGATATTAATCCATCAAATCAAAAAAATCAATCAAATATTAGACTATCAATCAATCAAATAACAAATCTATCAATCAACTAATTAATCAATTAATTAATGAGACGATCTATCAACCAGTCACCCAACCTGAAACCACATAATTATTAACCAATAAAGAAATTTATGTGTCAACAAAATAACGCTTGAATGAATAAATAAATGACATAACAATCGACCCAATAAACCATCATAACAATCAACCAATCGAACAAAACAATCGACGCAATAAACCATCATAACAATCAACCAATCGAAGAAAAGAATCGACTCAATAAACCATCATAACAATCAACCAATCGAACAAAACAATCGACCCAATAAAACATCATAACAATCCACCAATTGAACACTTTTTTAACATCAAATTATCAACTTATATTTTTCCCAATTAACTGAACGGCAAACCAATGAACTTGTTGTCTCATTAACTATACTCTCAATCAATCAATCAATCAATCAATCAATCAATCAATCAGTATATATTGAGGAAGAAAACCACTTCAGTCAGTCAGTCAGTCAGTCAGTCAGTCAGTCAGTCAGTCAGTCAGTCAGTCAGTCAGTCAGTCAGTCAGTCAGTCAGTCAGTCAGTCACTCACTTAATCAAACTTTTAGAGACACCATATCTATGACTTCTAAATCTAAGTCAAATGACACCAAAACTAATATTAATTACCTTTCCACACATTGACTGATTCTGATCGTATTTACTCATGCAGGAGATAACTAAATAAATTATTTAATAAGAACTTCTAAATTTTCTTGAATTTGATTCTTTGTGTTTTTATTTTTAAAGATTAAATTGTATCAACAAATGTAGGTTTATTAGTCTAAAAAACAGAAAAAAAGTTTAGGTGAGAAACAACAGAAATTCGAAAAAGGAAACCAGGAAAAAATTTACATTTTTTTTTGAGGACAATTATTAGTTATGATCTAGTACGTGTATCATACAAAATTACGACGTTTATCTGAATATTGACAAAAATCAAAATATTTCCGATTTTCCTTGTTAGGAGCACAATGTTTACCTTCCATCATCTCCTCAAAACATGCTTTTTTACGATCCTAAAACATAGCATTGTTATAAACCTGAGCTGAAATCCTTAATCCCGATCGGGTAATTAATCTGGAGATTAATAACAATGTGGAGAAAAAGCTTCATTTAATCTCGAGATTAAGAAAAAGAAGAGATTAATGCTTTATCATCTCTGCTTATTCATTAGTCTTAAGATTTTTTTCTAGAGATGCGATCCTAAACTTTTGAAAACCCGGTTTTTAATTTTTCCGCATTTGTGGTGTAACATCAATTGGACCAAGGATCGATTGACCGAACGTAAGTTTTGAATAAATGTTTATTAAGACTAACGTTCAATAGGACTAAAGTCCTCGAATGTGATAAATTATGTTTTTTAATAAGTTCATATTAACATCGTTAAATTTATATTTGTTTAAATGCTGTAAAAGCTGGCTTGTGAACAGCTGACTAAAGTTCAATCGGATATTAATTAGTCCAATCGATATAGCTTCGTATCTTTAATTTGTCATCAAACGTAACTTTAAACGTTTATTACCAAAAAGAGAGGATTCAGAAGAAAATCAAGTGTTCACCTTCCAACACGAGGACGGCATTTACTATTTTTAAATCCACCAAACCAAATTAAAAAAGAAAATCCTCGAATATTTTAGTTTTTTCTATAGTATCATGAAAAATAGCGGCTTAAAAACAGTTAAACTCTAACATTATTTCTAGAAAACGGGCGTAAAGTGCTCGGAAAAACTATTTACAAAATCAGTTTAAAAGTAAGAAAAATCATACATGTACCTTACTAGACTTTAAACTGACATTATTTTTAAGTGCAAGAGGCGTTCTCTCAATGTAGGGGACTTGATGGTCCTGAAAAAAAAGTATAATTAATTCCAATAAAAAGAAATTATGGCTTATACATTGAAATATTTGTACCTGGATATTTTTCCTCCCAAACCCTGGCCTGCCATGGATATCATCAGCTCTCTATGCAAAGAAAATATCCTGAGGCCGAATTTAAAGAATCTCAGCCGCTACTTTTTAAGCCACAACTCAAATATGGTTAGTTCCACTTAAAATTGTATTCAATTTTTCAAGATTTAATCCAGCGCTCAATTGAAACCGAGTTTTGGCAGATTTAAGCCGCGGCTTAAATTCATTAAATTCGGACACTGTTCAGATCAGTGAATATTAAATAGCCCCTCCTTAAATACCATTTAATCCTCCAACAGAAGACATTTTTGAGAAGGTTTAACTTTTTTTCTTATTTTTTTTCACTGCATTTGAAGAAATTTGGGGAAATTCTCCAAGCCATTATACGGGTGGGAGAAATCGCATTCAACGATTAAATTTTTATTTTTAAACCCCTTATTAATCTTATTGTGTCACATGGTTTATTTTCTTATTCATACAATTCTTCTATTTTTAGTATCTAGCATAAAATGTTAATTAATTTAATGTTAGGATGTCGTAGTTCCATTGAATTATATCTTCGTATCCTGTTCATTGTAAACCCTTTTTTAATTCATTTTCTTTGCTTTTTGTTTCCCTTTCAACAGTTGATTTCAATCTTTTTTACTTCCGTTCTAGAAGCAGTGCTTATGATCCTTTAATTTTGATGCGGATCCGGATCATGGATCCGAACTTGAAAAAATGGATCCGGATCCAGATTCAAATAATGAATATTTCTTTAGGTTTTGCCTACTTGTTAAACAATTGTAGAAATAAAAAAATGAATTCTTTTCTTTCTTTTCGCTAAAACTTGATAAGCCATTTATTAGGAAATTTTTGCTAATCTATCTCTTTACTCAACAGTTCAGATTAAGGCTTTGACAAAGTGCAATCATTTTTTTTTTTGCAGTATTTGGTTGATGTTTTGCTCCTTGGATCCGGAGCCAGTAAACCAACGGATCCCGATCCTAAGCGCTGCCTAGAAAAATATTGAACCCGGGATCTTACCCTGAAAAGAGTTGGAGAGAGACGAGCAGCCGCAATATTTGTTAGATTCACCATCTTGAATTCAGCCTTCAGTCTCTTTATTCTTCACAAGATTATTCTACGAAAGTAATATTTCACTCAAACTACACTTATTTTGTTCAATTAGCTCATAAAATCACCGCAGTAAGTGACGACAAACCAAAGCGTTAATTCTCTATATTAACGTAATCCCAATCCCCCGTTATTATACCGAAAATTTTTAATCCTAAATTTTAACTAAAGGAAAATAAGTGTTAATTGTTAAGAGGAGAAAAGCAAAATTAAAAAATAAAACTTATTTTTTTCTTATGCGAAATTTGATGTTACGAGAAGCTTGAGGATTAGTAGTATCTGAAATCAAAAATCTACCACTGGATTCAGGAAAATCCGCAAAAAAAGTTTTAAAATGTACAGAGCCGGTGTCATGCATGGAGCCGTCCGCATATGACATTTTCCTATCATTATTAATGATTAATGAATCCAAGAGGGATTAATCTTTTTTGCCTTTACCCCCTTTAAAATACATTAATGAACTAAAAGCGTATTTAATATATGTATTGACTCCTAATAATTTTCAATGTTACAATAGTCCTTTTTAAGTCAAAATGGTTAAAACTTTAGGGGGAGTCCGCCCCATGCAAGACACCTGTAACAGAATGAAGAGATCTTCCAGCTGATAAGGTAGTTATCAAACAGCAAATTTTAAGACAAAAGCTTCATGAATGATACAGTACAATACTTGCAAATAGATATGTATTCTTAAGAGAAGTTAAAAATAATAATTAACTCCCAAATTTTCCTAATTTGTCGCCATTAACATAATGAAGTATAAATTTATTTATACTATAGTTGCTTCTATTTTAAACATGAATACAAAATTTGAATTCCTAGCGGCGCATATCTGACAATTTGGCAGGCGGACATCATCCAATACTACAGGGATAAAATTAGATCATTTAAATATTGAAATATTTGACAGAAGGAACAGAAGAATATGTCTACTAGTCAAATTTTCCCAACCTATGGAACGTGAGCTGAAAACTAAATATTAAAGGGACTGTGCAGATTTTTAAGCACATGGACAGTGATTTTATTAACTATGGGATTTATAAACCTCTGAAAGTACGTTGTGAGAACCAAGTATTAAAAAAAGAATTCGCAACAAAGAACAACTTTAAATAATTGTCTTTCAATTATTTTAACAAATCTATGTACGGGTTTTCCCAACTTTTATTTTAACTTTTAGTTCAAACAAGTTCTTTTAGATGTTTTTCATGAAAAAATGAGCGACTTAAAAATTCACAACTTTGTTTGCATCCCTGTAAATTATCATTTAAATAGTAGACAAAATTGGCTGAAATTTGTTGAGGATAATATNTTACATAGGATAAAAAATTCGATTTTCTTTTTTGAATCAAATTCGTTTTCAAAATCGAAATGTTTTCAGGTTTTCAAAATTTAACTGAGATTTTCTTGGTTCAACTGTTTTCCTCTATTTGACCCTCTCTGGAAAAATTTTCAACGAGAGTATACAGGGTGTCCACATCAAATTAGACCGCGTCAATGGGTCTAAATTACGATTTGAGGACAAATCGGAAAATTTAAGAAAAATGAATAATTTTGAAAAATTTAATAAGGCTAAGAGAAGTTTTTTTTTGCAGAAAATACAAGATTTGTTTAGCATTATGTGCGTACTTTGGCGCTAAGGATTAAAGATAATTTAATATCATATGGAGCGCTCTGTACGTCAACTAAAATTAACCAAATACAAAATAGTCGAAAAGATTTGACAATTGGGTTTCCTTTTTATGGAGAGCAAGGTCGATTAAAGTGACGAAAGTTTCAAAATATTTAGTTTACCCCCTTCAACGCAATTTCTTTTACATGGTCAAGTTAGAGTTCTATTCTGTATTTAGAAATAGCTACTAGCTTAAACCCTATCTTAACCTGTGGTCGAATTTAAAGAATTTAAGTAGCGGCTTTAATCTGCCAAAACCCGGTTTGAATTGAGCGCCGGCTTAAATCTTGAAACATTTGATACAATTTTAAGTGAAAAGAGTGAATCCAACCATAATTAAGCCGCGGCTCAAATCCTTAAAATTCGGCCTCTGGAAACTTATTTTAAATATCCTCGATTTCAAACTTTCTTACCAAGTTAAGCACATTTTAAATTTGACCAAGTTCTAATAAAAATTGAGATTAATCAATCGAAAGGGTTCTGGGTTCATGAGTTGTGATCAAACAGCCTTGCAATAATCAAGATAGTACAATAATGCAACCGTGTTAGTATTATAGCTGCAGCTAGCATTGTGAATTTCTTGAATCAAGACGAAATATACACTTTCCTATAATTAGATTCAGATGCTACAGCATTCTCTTCTGAAATGAGGAAAATGAAAATTAAGTGAAATTTAATCGTTTAATATGTTTCTAGACACGTAATTACAAATATATACAGAAATTAGCAGCATACAAATACACCGTCACATTTTAACTAAATAATTCGAGAGATTACAAAATGCTTAAAACCGTCTTCCTCTCTTGGCTCCAGGTCCCTCGTTCATACCGCCGTCAAACTGTCGGCGGGGGTTACCTCCCATGGGCATACCTCCGCCTCGTCCGCCGCCCATACCGCCTCGTCCTCCCATGTCCATACCGCCACGCCCACCTCGGGACATTGCAAAATCTTCCTCGTCCCGCCCTAATCAGAACAACAATCAAGCAGGAACTAAGTTTAAAAATTCTAATTGGTTTTGATAATCTTTAACATATTTCTCTAAAAATAATTCCTCTCTTTTGAACATAAATTTTCCCCAGAATTCATATATAATTCCTCGGAGCTGAGTTGAGAACGATATTGAATTTTTATAAGAAGTATCAAAAAGAACGAAAAAATTCCTTTTGATGCCCAATTTTTCATTTTTTTTTCCAAATTATAAGTAGCATTCAATTCTAAAAAATATACACAATTTTCATGAAAAAAGAAATAGAAAATATATTGTTATAATATACCGTACCTCTACTATTTCTGAATCCTTCATTGAATCCTCCCATTCCGCCTCGGCCTCCTCCCATACCTCCTCTTCCTCCTCCCATACCACCGCCCATGCCTCCACCCATACCGCCGCCCATGCCTCCTCCCATTCCTCCACCCATACCTCCCATGCCACCACCCATACCTCCCATGCCACCGCCCATACCGCCTCCCATTCCACGTCGTACGTCAGGACCATCGAGCATTTGGTTCATTTCTTGAGCCTAATTAATAGAATACAAAAATGAAAGGTTCAATGAGGATCTCTTTTTTAAGAGAATCTCTTTTTTTTAAGAGAATCTCTTAAGAGAATCTATTATTTTAAGAGAATGTTTTTTTAAGAGAATCTCTTTTTTTCAGAGTATCTCTTTTATTAGGAGAATCTTTTTTAAGAGAATTTCTTTTTAAAAGGATCTCTTTTTTAAAAAGGATCTTTTTAAAAGGATCTTTTTTAAAAGGATCTCTTTTTTGAAAGGATCTCTTTTTTAACAGGATCTCTTTTTTAAGATGATCTCATTTTTAAGAGGATCTTTTTTTTAGATGAGCTCTGGATTACGGGAAAAGCAGGGGTGCAACCATTTGAGGAATTTTTAAGATATGAAAATTATTTTTTCTGTCAGTACAATAAAAAGGGAAGAAAACTTTTAGGTTTAAATCAAATTATTTGAAGTGTATAAGGTTACCTGCATGAAGAGATTGTTCTCCTCCTGTCTTCTCTTCATAGAATCATCCTGTCTCTGCATCCTGTCAATCATCATCTTCTCCTCCTCAGCTCTTCTCTGCTGCTCCATACTCAACATACGTCCCATCTCCTGCAGATATGCAGAGTTTAAATAAACATAACAAAGGTATATGGTTTCATATACTACTAAATGAAGTGCCCGGCACTGCCCGTGGAATTAACAAAAATTAATTTACGAAGAAAAAATTAATTGAAACATATTAGATTTATATTTTTTTTTGATAATTTGTTACTCTCATGGGTTCCCTCAAAAAATATCAGCCAATTAGGTCCAGCTGTTTGGCCAGCTATAACTAACATATATATATATACAATTATATATACATATATATTATATATATATATGTATACACAAATATATACATATTCGCGAAGAGCTAGCTTTGTTAAATAGATGTCTTAAAAACAAACGGAGTTAACAAGGATACATCCTCTCATCCAATTTTTTTAAATTCATTACTCAATCTCAATGTAAAGACCATTCATTTTCAAAAGCAGATGTTTTCAGTTTACTACTTTCAACCGGGAACTAGAGATGGCTCTTTAATAGATATAAAAACTAACCATCTCTTTCTGTTCCCACATACTCTTTGTTCTCTCCCTCTCCTGTTCTCTCTGCTGTAGTTGCTGTCGGAGGGTTTCTGTCTCATGTTCGTACCTATCATGAAAAAAGATTTTCTTCAGGCATTTCGACATTTTAACGTTAGTTATTCATTTCTCAAATTTTTAAATCATACAAAATTAACAAACTCGCGATGCTTAACAATGATGTAACATAAAGCCGGTCCTCCAACCTCCCCCATCCCCTTCATCATTGTAGAAAATACCTAGCATACTCCATCTGTGCAATAAGTTTATCTTCCTCTAATTTCATCTCACGATCCAAAGCTTCCAGCTTCTAAAATAGAAATATTTCTTTGAACAAACTAATCTTACTAAACAATAAACAAGTGAATAGTAAAAAGAATTAGATCTAGGTAAGGCACAGTCTGTGGCCGAGAGGACTAGTGTAATTTATAAAATTTTACCTCTGAGGACCTTAATGTCTGTGCTGACGATTAATTATTCAATGATTTAGAGGAGAAATTTACCTGTTTCTTCATTTCATAAAGCTGTTTCCATTTCTCTCCGTATTCACATTCAAAAGTTCCTGGGTCAGCGAACCTAGGTCCGACCTGAATAATTTATAGATTAATCACAATATTCTGGGAACTAGGGCAGAATAAACCTAGAACAGATTGAAGATTCTACAAAGTGAAAACAAATAATATATTGATGAGATTACAATGAAAGAGTGATATTTGCTACGGTAAGCATTACATAATATCTCTTCGCTGTATTAATCTTAAAAAAACTCTGAATAATTTTTTTCATTGGGATAATTTTTTTTGTATCAATCATGCCCCTCAAATCTTTCCAATATATAATGAGCCCCCCCCCCCCCCTCCAATAAGTAAACATAATCATATCTCTACAAATGTAAAACCTTCAATTTGTTCAGGTTAAGATTGAGAATGATGTAATCTTAAAATGTCAATTTTTTAACTCAGAAAATCGAGATACTTCTTGATCAATTTAAATGTGAAATTACGAATTTTCTTTGACATTGTGAGAATACATTTAATGAAGACTTATAGATATTCGCGTGCGCGGGAATAGTTTTGAACGGTTGGCTCTATATAGTGCTGTTCTACGCTTATGTCAAGTTCCTTAGGACAGAGGGCGGAGTTTGAAGTATTTACTATTTAGAATTTACATATTTTTCAAATGATTTATGGGATTTATATTAGGGGCATCAATTTTAAGTTTAAGATTTAAGATAGATTGACTAGATATATTAATCCTGAGATATGTGTTTTATTTTCTTCACAGCTCCGTGAGCCAGGTACTTCCTCATTATTGTTCTATGCTCTTTGAGCCAGGTTCTATGCTATTAGAGCCAGGGTCTATGCTCTTTGAGTCAGGATCTATGCTCTTTGAGCCAGGGTCTATGCTCTTTGAGCCAGGTTATATGCTATTACAGCCAGGGTCTTTGCTCATAAAGCCGGATCATAACTTAATAAGTCGAAATCTAACCTCTATGATCGAGCCGGATTCTAAGAAGATGCAATTTGATTCCGACTTTTTCTTCTTCACTGATTAGATTAAGTAATAATTTTTTATAGGAATTTTTTTTCAACAAGACAATTTTCGACCAGAACTAAGTGTGTACATCTAAATATTTACATATTTATGTTAAGTTTCAGAATAAAGGTTTGTTACACAATATATTTGGATTAAAGGTAGATGGTTGGGAATTAAGGATAATGGTAGTTTGATGATTAAGAGTATTGTACTAGGAAATTAACATTAAGGAGTATAAAAATTTAATTATAAAGTTGTTGGAGCTTTGTTGAGTTATAACTACAATTTACACGGGATGCATTTAATAATTTTTGAGTAGTTACAATGATAAAGGGGAGGGAGGGGGGGCTAGAAAAGTGAAAGGGTATGGAAAAAACCTAGTATGTCAATTATATCGGTTTATAAAGTATGCATGTGTTTCTATCGTCACAAATTGACTGGTTTAAATTACAATTTACAAATGTTACATTTTAAAGAAAACTTGCATAATTAGATTTAATACGTCATGTGTAAATGATAACATATATTCAAGATGGAAGATGTTAATATACAAATGCAAATAATCTAAAGTAAACATCCCCCCCTCCCCCCAATTTAGAATTTCACACAATACACACCATCAATAACACACACTTCACATAAACAAATACATTACTTCACATTCACACTGGTTTTACAGTTTGCAACTTATTCTTCACAATCAACAAAGTTTTTGTATAGAGTTGTTAATCGTTATTGAAAACGTTCGTTTCGATTTCGGAAAAAAACGATTGCTTTTAAAAACGACCCACTCGTTTTGAACATTAAGAAAAAAGTTGACGATCGTTTTTGAAAACGCGATTTATAAAAACGATTTGCGTCCGTTTTTACGATTGTTTTTAAAAAATCGATCGCTTTTGAAAAAACAAAGTTTTTGAAAAAACAAAATATTGATACTTGGGGGTAAAGCCCTGTTCTATTTATAAAGTTGCCTTGTTTGTCCAAATGTAACCAATAAAAATGTTTACCGGACGGGCACTTGTTCCTTCCAAGTTGCGGCCCTGCAATGGTTTTTTGCACAACTTATGATTATAGACCAACTTACTGAACATTTTTTATTTAAAACCTATTAGTAAACATGACTAAGAAGAAACACGAAGCGCTCCAAGTTATAAATATTGTCATACTTGTACCAAATGATCTCTTCCTTTCAATTACACAGTTTATGGTTTAATCAATATATCTGTCTAGTCATATTAACAATCTGATCAATCTTCTATACAGGGTTTAGATTAGATATCTAATAAGGATGTGTATATATATTCACATTATGTATATCTAAATGAGAAAAACACAGAAATATAGGGTTTTGTTACACTAGAGTAGAACTTTTGCACTTTAAAGAATCGAGCACTAACCAGTTCAGGTTATCAATAGCTTGCGCAGTCTTCATTATACAGAGGGTTCAATAACCACTAGGATTAATGGAACCTCTGTATTGGAGTGAAGAGTTAAATTAAGATAGTTTATTCATTAGAATAGATTTCGAAATATTAATTGTAGGTTCATCTTTATAAAGTAAACTAGATGTTTATACACCAAATAAACAATATTTTTAAGGCCTAGGTTTAATGGAACGTATTAACGATTCACACTCCCTCTACCTACTCCCCCCCCCCTTCTTCATAACGGTCCAATTCTACATTCCCACAATTTTCAGTTATCCCAGTAATTTTAGATTTCCATAATAAAAAATTAAGGTGGTAGGGTTGAAATATTCATATCCATATCTATTAAAAACGTTTTATTTGCTATTATTTGGAGTTAAACTTTCACTAGGCCTTAAAAAAATCATTTAATTCCGAAAAAATCATTCAGATATTGGAAACAATGGTCGTCGATTATTTTTCGACGCATTCGTAAAAAGTAAATATTTCATAATAGTTTTGATTCTGTTTTTTTTAAATAATACTTCGCTGACGCTGAATTTTCGAAAATTTCTGGATAATATGAAAATGTCGTCTTCATTATCAAAGATCCGAAACAGGAATAAATATTTTCAAAAGTAACTCAGATCATAAAAATTAAAAAATATTATGAAATATCAACTATATACGAATGCGTCGAAAAATAATCGATGATTATTGGTTGTAAGATCTGAATGTTTTTTAGGAATTAAATTGATCTTTTACGATCCGAGTTAAATGTTTCAACTTTCTAAATTTGTATGGACTCGTACGTTCTTTGGTTTGAGTAGTTAAACAATTTTCTTCTTATAGACACTACAGATAGAAAGTAAGATTGGCAGTGATCAAAAGCGCTAATTTTTTGGCGTAAGCCTATACCCTTTCATTTTTCTTGAACACTCCCTTTAATATACAGTTCATTAAGTAACTTTAGTAGAAGTAAAAAAATTAAAAATTTATGTTTGGAGTTACTAATTGTAATATAATCGTTATGTTAGCTACTGTTTAGGGGAGTGCTGGATTCTCAAAGGTACCCTTAAAACCTTTATCAGATACAGAACGAATAATACATCTTTCACATTAATGTTTAGATAACGGTTTTACTTGTCAAGGTAACGTTGTGAGTCGGGCATACCCCTTCTTTTTTCTTTTTAATGGAAGTTACTTGGAAGTACACAGGACAACTGACCTTGAAGAACTTGTTTATAAGTTCTTTTTACGTGTTCCTAGACTGTCCACATAAGTGGGAATTTCAAAGAAACAAATGCATTGAAAATTTCAGGATTATGTTTATAACCAGGACAAAAATTGATAGAATTTGGATGGTGTTTATTAAAGGGAAAAAAAGTTTTAGGATTATGATTATAAACAGGACAAAAATGGATGTACAGTTTTAGGATTTGATTATAAACAGGACATAAATGACTAGAAAGTTTTGGATGATGTTATAACAGGACAAAATTTAGGAAGTTTTAGGATGATGTATACAAACAGGACAAAAATGGATGGTAATTTTTTGGATAATGTTTTCAACAGGACAAAAATAAGTTTTAGGGCGATGTTTATAAACAGGAAAAAACGAATAAAAAGTTTAGGATGATGTTTAACAGGACAAAAAAGGATGAAGCTTGAAAATAATATTTTTTTTGTGTAATACTTAGTCTAAATTACATGAACAAAGGAAATTTCTGTAAAATATTTCCAACAACCCAACCTTTGGTATTTATTAGATATTCGATATTTCGCAAACCAACATTATTCGATCAGTGGAATAGGTTTCTCCTAAACATTTATTCATTCCACCTTAAAATTCAGTTAACAAAATAATCTAATTAACTCTCTTCTTAATACCTAGTGGAGGTTCTTGTGGTAAATAATTTGTTCCATACCAAATGAGATTTTTTCTTAGTGCAAAAATGATAAAGATGGAACGTTTTGAAACAAATAAACTTATGGTATTAGGGTAATATCCGTAAATTTTGGTAGCAGATATGAAATGAAAATATCCACCTATATTCTGAATAACTCAAAATAATTTTAAAGTCTTCATCAAAAACCCCGGTAGATGAAAAACATAAAAAATTATCCACAAGCTCTGCATCAGAAACCTACGAAAAATCTAAAAAAACTAAATATTTATGAGTTTGTTACAGGAAAGGTAAGTTTTAATATTTATTATTATTTTGTACGCATCAAATTAAATAGTTGAGATAATTATATGAAATGGAATCTGTTGATAAATGATTTAAATAATGTATATATATTTCTACCGGATATTTTTTAAAACAAAGCTAGTTTAGTTATTTTGGGGAAAACAATTTGACAAGGGTTTAAAAGGAATTAATTCTAGTGATAATAGATGTTCAGTGTTTGTGTTGCATTTGCATAGGAACTAGATCTAAATGAAGGAGTAAAATAGAATAAAAAATTAAAAATTGTCGTGATTAAGCGGCTTTCACAGAAACAGTTGATTTGGAAAAGTAATTTAAGGCAAACTTTCAATGAAACATGTTAAAAATAATGCAAATTTTTCCCTCTTTTTGTATTTTTTGGTAACAGTAATCAACTTGAAAACGGGACAATTTTATTTACTTAATCCGTAAATTTAAATGTTCCAGCTTTATTTATATTATATCTATTAGTATTTAAAGATTATGTTCTAACTCTAATATTGTATTATCATTTACCAATCATTCCTAAAAACCTAAAACATAACTTGTTAATTATGTCATGTAATGACGATGGGTTTTTTCCCTGGAAAATTTGTTAATAATATTCAGAGTGAAAAACTTAGTATTCATTAGATTTGGTGGTCAAAAACATTTGGCGAATAAAGACATTGCATTGGACATCATAAATTCAGGGTGTTTATTTTTTTTAATCGCACACTCCCAGGAGGGANATCTGGGGGAAATGAAAAATTGAACATAAAGAGACAAGTTTTCTTGATCATTTTAAATACTTAATAACCCAAATAAACATTATTTTCCCCTATTCAAGTGAATAAAAATTGTTGGTTGGAGAACACTAGAGAGTTTTTTTCATTTTCTGTTCTTAATACGTAATAAAACTTTAGTTTCACTTGGTGAACTGTGTATAATAATTAAGATGAAATAATCACTTTTATTTTTTATGTTTAATTGTAATAAAATAATCCTTCTAAGCAACAATAACAGAAAATCAGACTCTCTAAAACGTTTATAAATAGGTTTTAAGTTTTGTTCCCAGAAAAAAAAATTTATTTACGGCAGTTTGTTAAACTGCGTTATAAAGATATGGTTAACCATCCCTCCGTTGTAATTAAACTAGACAAGTTGAATTCTGCACAATATCTTCTATTGAACATGAGAAAAATATGTTTTCCTGACCGGGGAAGGGGTGGTTTACATAAAAAGCTTTTTATTCAGAGGCAAATCAATTCGAGAAACTCATATATGGGAAGGGGGGTGATAGTGGAAATGGGTTTCCTAGATTAAAAGAAAATTTTATTATACGAAGATATAGTCTTTTATACATACAGATTGTCAATTAGACTTGCTTTAGTCATATCTGTGATTAATTTTTTCTATTTAACTTGCGATGAGAAAATAGAGAAATAATCATTCACAAGGACAATTTAACTAGTTTAATAAAATAATTTTATAAATAGAATCTTAGAATTAGCCATATCAAAATTCAGATCAAAATATAAGAATATCGGGTCTATCCTTGAGAACGATTTTTGGACCCCTAAAAATCGTTCTCTGGGAAATTACCAATTAGTTAAATACATTTCGCGAATGCAAATTTGATAGGGGGGCAAGAGAGAGGAGGTTCAAAAATCTTCAACTAAGAAAAAACCTTTTGTTCAGAAATGTATTAAAGATTTCAATTTTATCGTTAATGATAAAATAGACGTTTTCCTACCTCCTCGTCCTCCTCTATCCTCTCCATTCTCATGACGTCCACCTCCTCTATCTCCACCGCCTCCACGACCTACCATAGGTCCTCCACGTCCTCCCATAGGACCTCCAGGTCCCCCACGTCCTCCCATAGGTCCACCACGACCTCCCATTGGTCCACCACGACCTCCCATTGGTCCACCACGACCCCCTCGGCCCATTAAAGGTTTAGGTTCCATAGCTGGCTTGGATTCAACCGCCGCCATTTTTTTGTGTTTTGTTTCTGAAAATATAAGTTTCTTAAATAAGGAAGCAACCCGAAAAAGCGCCCTTAAAGCGTTAATACCATCCCCCTGTCTCCCTCGGCAGCGGCTCTGAGGCCTCTGAGGGAAGGCTCACTCGACGGTCCCGTGCGAGGCGGTCGCGACGGGAAGCCCCGACTTAAGAAATTCGACAGTAACCGTCATCTTGTCGATGATCTGGCGCATATCCTTCAGCTCCTTGATCTCCATAGCGCGGAACTCATTTGATCGCCTGCTCTCGTTTTCGACGGCTGATCTCAGTAGCGCCACCTGCAAGAGGATGTCTTTGCAGACGTTTAGTATCTTCAAGCCGGCTAGCTCTATCCTGGCGAGCTCTGGTCTGTCCTGTTCATCCCCTCCAACAGGAGGCACAGAGGAGTAAGGATTCGTCATAGCTCGGTAGGCTTGTTAGTCGTTTCTATGAAAATATAAGTAGGTTCAAATAAAATATTGTCCTTCAATTATTTGAAATTATATTTGTATGCAAAATAACAAGTGTATCTTATAGAATTCACAACTTTAACAAGCACCGCTTGAAATTCAATGAACATGTCACAAAATGGCCGACTCGACTACAAACAGTTAGGATCTTGGGCCAGCTGGGGGAGATGGGAGAAAGTATTGAGGGTGAGGTAGGCCAGGTTTGGACCGGGCCGGACAGTACGTTTCGTTAGGATGAGCCGGACTGGCGGGGAAAAGAAGCCAGGTCGATAAGAAAGTAGAAACTTCTAAACCTTAGCCTTGGGTAGATTCAGTGCGGGCCGGGACTGTAAAGTATGTCCCAGCACGCCCTAATTTCGGCCCGAGTCTCTACCTTTCACATTGATCACGTGATTTTGTGAGAAAGTATTTTAAGTCACGTGATTTTTTCAACCAATTGTATCTTCGTATATAAATCGGAAAAATTCAAAAGTGACCGGGAATCACAGACTTCTCTCTGTTAAAGACGACATACTTTTTACTTAAAAAAAGAACATTCATTTATTTAGTAACGATGAAATTAGCAATCGCAGCAATAACACATTCCAAATCCATCAACTCCACACCAAGTTTCTCCTGAAAAATTACAAAAATATAATTTAAAAAGTTTGTGTGCGCAAATTCTTTCTACTATATTGTTTAATAACTCTGAGACAATTGTACTGTTCTATAAAGTCTATAGAGAGAATAGAGAGAAAGCACTAATAAAATTTTTTAAAAATGATTAACTCAGCCTAAATGAAAAGCTTTGAATTGGAAAAGAAATAAATATCAAAAATGTTATATATATATATATATATATCCATAGACACAGTGTTTCGTCCTATTAGGACTCATCAGTATGGCTCTATTCATCAGATTTGATTTTTGCAGTTGACGGAACTTGATCCATGAATCCATAGATTATGAGTCTAACACGCTAACCACTGCTCCATCAAATCCTGATGATTTGGTAATGAAATAAGGACCAGAGAGCTCAACCAACTCATTATAAGTTGAGGGCCTTGCATAATGCTAATTAGTACACCTATTCATTACCACAGAGAACTCATATATATATACTCATATATATACTCATATAGCTTTATATATATATATATAGCTTACTTATATTGCTTACTTAAATAGCTTATATAGCTTACATAGCTTTATCATATATTCATTATTTACATACTTAATCAGAAATAAATTGGGACTGTAGCTATAGTGACCAATGCCCAATTCTCACCGGCACCCTTGAAACCTTTATCTGATCAAAAATGTGGAAGATATTGTCGTTTTTCTAGAATTATAAGTGTTTGATTCTGATAAATCCTATGTATTTTCCTGCAGTAGAAATGCGCAAGTCACTTTTGTCGAGTATTCAAAATTGAAAATAATCAGTTTTTAAAATTGTATACATTAATTCATACTTGAACAGATAAAGCATTTAAGGTTTATACCATTGTGAATCGGGCAGTGTCATCTTTGCCCGGAGGGTCACTTGAAATTATGATTATAGTCTCTTTAAAAATTATAAGAACCATGATACTTACTCCTGACAGAGGGGTTCATCAAAGCAGTCAATCTTGATACAGTTGTCAGGATCAGGAGATGTAAACTCCGAGGCTGTTGTACACAGAGGGAAACAGGGATCAGGAGACCAATCAGAAGTCACACCTTTATGTACAGTACCGTTTTTTAATTTTAAACAGATTTACATGTATGCTGTTTACACTGTACTCTGTACACTGTACACTGTACACTGTACACTGTACACTGTACACTGTATAGCCTTTATTTTTGCCTTTAACCCTATCCCTGCTGGGGTACTTGAAAACCAGGATATGCTGGGGGGGGGGGTCAATTTCCCCCCCCCCCCTCTAAATCCCATGTCCAAATATGACAAATGATACATCATTAGAAGGCTCTTGTGCTCTACTTTTAGAATCTGCAAAAAAAATTGCAAATTTGAAAAAATTTAATTTTTTATTGCAAAATCCAGTTATATAGTAAAAATGTTTGCAAAAAAGAATTTGTCAAAAAAATGAAAAATTATACATTTTAGAACAGCCCTTAATTGACCATGCCATTTCAAATATGAAAAAAATTTTGCAAAATTTTAAATAACCTGATTTTTAATCAAGAAAAACTAAAAATGTGCAAATTTCCTTTGACAGGTTGTTTGCAAAAAATTTGAAATTTGTGCAATCCGTTTCCTTATGTCATAGGCTTTTCAAAAAGCTAAACTTTATCAAAATCTGGCAAGTGAAAGTGGGTCAAAACAAAGATTTAGTTTGTTACAGGAAAAAAGCAGTCATTCAGGCAACGTGCCTCAGGACTCAGGCAGTATTAAAGCCCGGTTTTAGGCCTAATGGGAGGAGCTTTGGGTATGTAAGAAAAGTCAGAAAATTTCAACAGCCTCAGACCAATACTTTTTGAGTTATGTAAAAAAAAACTATAAGGGGGGGTCAAATTGAACCCCCCCCCCCCCCAGCAGAAATAGGGTTAATTAACCTAAACTTTGTTCTGCATGAAACTGAAATTTACTTGTTCATAAACTGCAGCCTGGATTTTTTTAACTATCGTTTTTCGTTTCGTTTTCGTTTTTTTTTTCTAAGCCGTTAACACAACGGACCGATCATTTTTCAAAAAGTTAAAACAATTAATTTCCCTATAAGATGAAAATTAAAAATTGAAAATGATTTTATCTAATTTGGTCATTTTGAGAAAGTTTACATTTAACTCTTGAAAATGGTTTGACAATATAGATATTTATGCTGTAGTAAATGCTTAATTACTTATTATGAGTTAGGTTTACATTAGACTCTTAATATATATATAAATTTGGCTTGTCTGTCTGTTTGTTTGTATCCAATAAACGTCAAAACGGCTGAACCGATCGGGCCCAAATTTTTTGTGGGACATCTAGGGACCCAAGGGAAGGTTTATGAATGATTGAAATTTTAAATATGTGTCTCCATCAAAATTCGATCTTCATTAAATTTTTTAAAATTTTGAAAATCCACGAAATTTTTTGTGAAAATCCGCGAATTATTTTTGTTTTGTTTTACGATGTACACAAAGAGAACATGTTCACAATTAATTTAGAAGATGGGCGCGAAGTGCCTTCTAAGGCTAGTCTATATATAAATTTGGCTTGTCTGTCTGTTTGTTTGTATCAATAAACGTCAAAACGGCTGAACCAATCGGGCCCAAATTTTGTGTGGGACTTCACGGGACCCCAGGGAAGGTTTATGAATGATCAAAATGTTAAAAATTTGTTTTTGAGAGTTTATATTCTTGTAAAATTTTGAAAATGCGCGAAAAAAATATTATGAAATCCGGAAAATTTTTTGTTTTTGTTTTATATTGCACAAAGAGAAGATGCTCACAGATAAAGTCACAATTAAAAGTTGAAATATGAGATGGGCGCGAAGCGCCCTAAAAGCTAAGTAATAGTATTAATTGACAATTTGTTAATGTATTGATGAGTAAATGATATTGTAAAAAAGCGGACACATTTTTAAAAAAAGAATTCGTCTTCCGATGAAAAGCAAAATATAGAGATTGTTCCAATCTTGTGTGTAAATTTCTCATTACTTTAAAGGAAATAAAATATTACCCCTCCCCTCCTTCAGCTCCTGTCTGTTTCCTGTAAAGGCTAACGTACTGCCAACAACAAATAATAAAGAAAACAACATTGTCTAATGTACTCTACAGGTGTACTGAAGAAAAAGTAAACAAACTTCTTTAAAGATAAGAAAATTTATTCACATAAATATTATATAAATATCAACTAGCTTGCAGGAACCCAGCTTTACCTGGAGTTTTTGAAATAAAATTCAACCCACTCAACTTAAAATCTTTAAACTGCAGATTTAGAACATTCCCGTGGTTCAACATATAGTTCCCCATAAGTCCAGGGGGGTTTATGAAACATCTAAATAAACAGAGTACACCCAGACAAACAATCAGCAATTACTAATTTATGTATATTAGTATTTGAAAATGTCTAAACGGCCGAACCAGTGCAGTCGTCGGGGTCTTTTTTTCAAAGATGTGCGCAACGCTAACTAGATTCTTTTCTCAGACAATAATACATAATTCCGTAAAGCTGACACAGTTCATATAGGAATTATTAAATATTTATATAATTAATAATGATTTAACAATAACATAAAAATAATTGAAGTTGTACAATGGTTCCTCGATCAAGATAATTGTCGGCTAGAAACTGTAATTATATATAGGGATTTATCATCATGTGTTTGTATTTCTGACCAGTAGTTATAATGTTGAAATTCATGATACTTCTCGCCCCCTTTTCAAAAATTTTGAAAGTTTGTAATATTTTTAGGCATAAATTATTTATAATTTTTTTTACATCGTTATAGAGTCCCGCCGACTACATACTCAACTTAGGATCTTAAAACCAAGCTAAGAACATTTCCGTGGCCTCCCGAGTTCCCCAATCAAAATTTGAGGCAAATCGGTCCAGGGGTTTTTGAGTTATGATCGGACAAACAGAGATTACAACTTTATATATATATAGATATATACAATATATATGTATATCTATTTTTTTTTAAACATGCCAGTCCTAAGTCCATATAGAAATTTAACTTAACACGAATAAACAGGAAGGTTCAACTTATTTTTTGTGTTTGGGTTGCTTTAAAAACAAAGGACCTTTTTTAAGTAAAATCCTGTAATGAAAAAATAAAAGTATGATGAAAAGTGAATAATGATGTGCGATAAAAAGTCGAAGTAACAGACTCGTTTAACAAGTATTTTATTTTCTATTCTTTGTACATATATTATATTCATATGCAAACTTATTGATGAATTTATTTTTATATTTATATTTTGAAGGACGAGAACAAACAATTAACTGGGTGTACAATGTACAAAATAAAATGTACATACAAATATTAATTAACCTTTATGCGATAAAAGGGGCGCGGTGTTGAACGTGTTGTTTTACATTTAAAAAGCTATATACATATATTCGCCAGTTTCTTGCTCTTACTTTATAGTTAAAGACAAGGAAAAAATACTTAGATAAAAAGAACCGCAGTGAATTGTTAAAATTTTAATTAAAATGTTAAATTAGATTTTTCTATTATTGAAGGTCAATTATTACGCTAACATTCCCTTTAAAGCGCAGGAAATCCTTTTTCTTTTATCAAGCCACGATTCACGTCGTTAATTTCATTTTTATGATTATTTTGATTTTATACTTTTATATCTCATGTAATTAACAATTGCAAAGTAAATCCACGTCATTATAAAAAACATAGGAATAATATCATTTGATACGCCTGGGAGCGACAAAAAAAAACGGTTTTATAAAAGAAAAATAAAAGGTTTTTGATTTTTTATGTAATTTAAAATTTTAGACTTTATGGTTGCTTCATTCTTCAAGGATTTTGTTGTTCACAAATTTCTAGCACGTTAGAACAGAAAAGTCTAATAATTTTTATCATATTTTAGATTGTAACTAAACTTGAACCGTGAGCATCCTAATCCATGCTATACACGTTAATCCATGCTATAATACACGTTAATCCATGCTATACACGCTAATCCATGCAATACACGTTAATCCATGCTATACACGTTAATCCATGCTATACACGTTAATCCATGCTATAAACATTAATCCATGCTATGCACGTTAATCCATGCTATACACGCTAATCCATGCTATACACGCTAATCAATGTTATACACGTAGATCCATGATACACACGTTAACCCGTGCTATAATACACGCTAATCCATGCTATACACATTAATCCATGCTATACACGCTAATCCAATCTATACACGTTAATCCATGCTATGATACACGCTAATCCAGGCTATACACGTTAATTCATGCTTTAATGAATACTAATCCATGCTATACACGTTAATCCATGCTATAATACACGCTAATCCAAGCTATACAGGCTAATCCATGGCATACACGATATTCCATGCTATACACGCTAATCTATGCCATACACGCTACACCAGGCTATACACGTTAATCAATGCTATGCACGCTAATCCATGCTATACACGCTAATCCATGCTATACACGTTAATCCATGCTATACGCGTTAATCCATGCTATACACGCTAATCCATGCTATACATGTTAATCCTTGCTATACACGTTAATCCATGCTATATACGCTAATCCATGCAATACACGTTAATCCATGCTATACACGTTAATCTATGCTATACACGCTAATCAATGCTATACACGTTAATCCATGCTATTCACGTTAATCTATGCTATACACGCTAATCAATGCTATATACGCTAATCTAAGCTATACACGTTAATCCATGCTATACACGTTATTCTATGCTATACACGCTAATCCATGCTATACAGGCTAATCCATGCTATACACGTTAATCCATGCTATACACGTTAATCCATGCTATACACGTTAATCCATGCTATACACGCTAATCCATGCTATACACGTTAATCCATTCTATACACGCTAATCGATGCTATACACGGTAATCCATGCTATACACGTTAATCCATGCTATACATGTTAATCTATGATATACACTTTAATCCATGCTATATACGCTAATCTATGCTATACATGTAAATCTATGCTATACATGTTAATCCATGCTATACACGTTAATCCATGCTATACACGTTAATCCATGCTAAACACGTTAATCCATGCTATAACACGCGTTAATCCATGCTATACACGCTAATCCATGCTTTACACGTTAATCCATGCTATACACGCTAATACACGCTATATACGCTATTACAAGCTATAGTTCACGCCAATCTATGCTAAACACGCAAATGTATTAAAGCACTATTGTGAACCGAACAATAAGGAATATTACTCGAAAGAGGGAAATAAGGCGAAAAGGCTAGGGAAACACTCTATTCTTCATGCATACATAGATGATAACTTCTTCTTGAAAAATGTATATTTCAGTAACGAGGTTTCCTACAAAATACAAATTGTTATTGACGTACATGTATATAAATAATGATTGTTAATAAATATTAAACTAGTTGGGTGTAATTGAATACATGAATATTGTTGTAAACGAACAATTGGTTAAAGAAATATGTATCATTGAGAATTGAACAAAGGCTTAAGGTCCTGTTGTGAATCGGCAATAAAGGTTTAAAAGGTATTGTTGTGAATTAAACTTAAGGAACTTACGATCTAAAATATTGTAGCACGGGAATAGTTGTTTGAATTGAAGTCTAAAGCAATTTAATCTTCTGAAATAAATATTTATTTGGTTAAAGTAATTTCACTGTTTATTCGTTAATGAAATTATGTTTAAATTGGTTCATTTAATGCAATTTAAGTTTTATTAGCTCCATGAGGCTTTTGTTTATATTTACGCGGAAACCTTGGAAATGTGTTGGTTTGGAAAGTGGACGGAGGGTTCAACGGAGGTACAGTTTGTCGGAGACGACCTTACAACAGAGTAAATTTAGGGGTATGGTTCACAACTATACCTTGGTTGTAAGTGATGCTCCATGCTAAATGCTTAACAAACAATAAACAATAAACCTTTGAAATTAATCTAGATGAAGATTAAGGCTAAATAATTTAAATTAATGTCACGTAGGTTAAGGTGTTCATTATAATTATTGAGGTCAATATTAATTATTTTGTCATTTGTTAAAAAGCACGCTGTAGTGCAGTATAAGTGTAGAATTCTTGCACGTTGTAACTCATGAAACGAAGAAAAGCCGGGAGAGGGGAGGGGGCTAGAGATCTTATTTATCCTGAATAGTTTTGTATTCCGTTACATTATCTTTATTTATGATGTGTTTAATTACTGTTGGTTTAATTAGAAGTAATTAAACAACAAGGTTTTATATCTTTACTTTTAGGGTGTTCCAAAATGTTTTCTAAAACGAGAAATCATGTTTCTAAGTTTATTTAAGTTTTACTTTTTTTATCTTATCTATTAATCTACTAAGCATAATTTTTTTATGATATTTTATCAAATTTCTGGGACACTCTGTAAAATATCATATTTAAAGATGACATGTTGTTTCTGTGTTTTTAAGATTAATTATATAAAAACAAACTATAGACCTATATATAACGTATATTTTATACACACACATGATAGTAATCTACAGGGTGTCCCAGATCATGTTGGGTTATCTCAAAGCTTTAACCCTAAAAGGTATGCAGCATTGATCAATGAACCCTGTATATGAAAATATTCTTAATAACCTAAATGGGTTGTGGTTTAAGAATTATGCTGTATGCACGATCTAAAATAATGTTAAACATTTCGTTCCTTTATGTTCTAAAATACTTTAACTTAATTATTTATCCCTTATTTAGTAAAAAAAGGACATTATAAATATGCTTCATTTTTTCTTAAGTTTTGCTTATTTATTATCATTATATTTCCTTTCTTAAGTTTTGCTTATTTATTATCATTATATTTCCTTTCTTAAGTCGGCGGCAGTCATTTATCAAAACATGTAAGATTGTTTATTTAGAAATTTTAAAATTTAAAATACAACAATCAATTAGAAATTTTTGATCGATTCAACAGCCGGGATTAGGGTTTCCAATCAGAATTCCGATGCGCGAAATTGCACGCAACTGTTCTCGTATTGCCGGAATAGTGTGGAATTGCTCGCAACTGTTCTTGTATTGCGACAAATAGTGCGGAAATGGGAGGAATTGTGAGGAATTACGTAGAATTGTGCGGAATTGTGCGGATTATGCCTAATTGTTTGGAATTGCGAGAAATAGTGAAGAAATTACAGCGCGCGCATTTGCACGCAAGTATAATCCACTTGCGTTAGAAACCCTAGTCTGGATTTACAGGTGTCAACAACAAGGGAAGAAATAGGTCAAATATTTAAAATCTCGTCTGGCCGTTTTTATTGTTATATTATTAGAGGGTCGGTGAGGAGGGTTTGCAAGCTTGCATGATTTCCAACAGTGTAATTAGAACCAATTAAAATACTAAACTGAATTATTTATGGTTTCGGGCATCAAGTAAAAATGATTAATACAACTTGACTTCTAACATTTTCTTTCAACATTTCTTTTAAGATAGTTTCTTAACAGTCAACTTAATTGGGATATAAAAACCTTAACAGTCAACTTAAATAGGATATAAAAACCTTAACAGTCAACTTAAATAGGATATAAAAACCTTAACAGTCAACTTAAATAGGATATAAAAACCTTAACAGTCAACTTAAATGGGATATAAAAACCTTAACAGTCAACTTAAATGGGATGTAAAAACCTTAACAGTCAACTTAAATAGGATATAAACCTTAACAGTCAACTTAAATAGGATATAAAAACCTTAACAGTCAACTTAAATAGGATATAAAACCTTAACAGTAAACTTAAATGGGATATAAAAACCTTAAAAGTCAACTTTAATAGGACATAAATACCTTAACAGCCAACTTAAATGGGATACAAAAACCTTAACAGCCAACAATTAAATAGGATATAAAAACCTTAACAGTCAACTGAAATGGGATACAAAAACCTTAACAGTCAACTTAAATGGGATATAAATACCTTAACAGTCAACTTAAATGGGATATAAAAACCTTAACAGTAAACTTAGATGGGATATAAAAACCTTAACAGTCAACTTAAATGGGATATAAAACCTTAACAGTCAACTTAAATGGGATATAAAAACCCTAACAGTTAACTTAAATGGATTATAAAAAACCTTAACAGTCAACTTAAATGGGATGTAAAAGCTTGGTTGAAAGCTTTCATCCCAAGAATTAGATGTTAAGAATTTATCGTAATTATCTTAGTTTTTATCTGTTAGTATGTTGATTCATACATCATGCGAGTTAAACAATTTGTTTTGAATAGATCGTTTTAGCTACGAAGTAAGATTAGGGTAAGTTTCTAAATAAGAAGCATGGCAATAAATTAGGGAGAGGCCTAACCACATCACTTTCCGTTGAAATTGAAAGTATAAAGAAAATGAATGTGTCCGATTAAAGAATGGCTGAACTGAAATTGTACAATTTAATTCAGGCTATGTCATGTACGTAAATTCAGGCTATGTTATGTACATAAAAATAGTATCGAAGTATAGAATTCATAGTTTGAAATATCTAAGGTATGCAACATTTGGTTCCAAAGATATAGTGATTCGAAAATCAGAGTTTGTGGCAAAGACTCAATTCCTTTCTGATTTGTATATTCGGATAAAAACAAAACTAGTGAAGGAAGCAGAGCTACGAGTTTAAAACTAGTGGAGGAAGCAGAGCTACGAGTTTAAAACTAGTGGAGGAAGCAGAGCTACGAGTTTAAAACTAGTGGAGGAAGCAGAGCTACGAGTTTAAAACCTAAGTTGCGCCAGTTTAATGTCTCATAAACTGGACCTTCTCCTTCTTATCGCTAAAATATTGAACATTTCGAAAAACACAATGAAGGAGATTTTACTGCAGCGACATATAACTTTTTGAGCACCCCGGCTTTAGTATGAACTGGATTGCTGACTGCTGATGAAGTATCTAAAATGAAGGATGAACCAATATCAAAACAAATCAAACATAATACTAGCTGTCAGTTGTCCCATAATAATTTTAAGATTAAGAATTCTTAATTGTTAACTCGTTATTATGTAAACAGATACATGTATTTTAGCAATATTCTTTATCTTAACTTAATAGCATCAAAGGTTTTCTAGAAGTAGACATCAGATAAAATTCACGAAACCTCTGGTTCGACGAACAATTTGTGAGATAAATCCATGTTTTTAAATTTGTGATTGGATGAGTTTCTGATATTTTAATATAAATTGATTGATATTTGATCCGCCCTTCACATTTATAAAAATAAACCGTTTTTGGGGCCATTCATGTTAATTCGATACTGATGTCGTCTATATAGCTCACTTTACTAACAAGAAGAACCACACCCATATACAAATACAGGGTGTACCAATAAACATATAACATTATTGACGACATTTAAAACGGTGTTATGTACTTTACCGACGGCATTTATCGAAGCGGCACTTTTCAATCCTGAGGCGCCTCAGAGGACATAACCTAACCTTTGGAAGTTGCCGCTTGGTAAATCGCACATTTGGGAAGTTGCCACTTGTGAAATTGTCACTTGGGATGTCCTCCATGGGAAAATGCCTTTGGGAAATACTTAATAACAAATAAATTTTTTTATAATATGAAATAAAAATGTTTCTGCCGTTTGACCGGCTATAGGCAACATATATACGAATGTCTTGTTTTATTATATAGATATGCGACTTGTATCTCCACATTTTATAATTAAGTTTTAGAGTCGTCTTCCTATTCCACAGTTTTATGGGGCCCACTCTATTTACAAATCTTAAGCATTTCTGGTATTTTAAGAAAAAGGTTTCTCAGACAAACTGACAGATTAATGGTGTCAAGGGCAAGAACTCTTAGATCTTTTAAAAGTTTAAAATTTCAATCTCAGCTCATTGATTCTTTATTTCACTAACAAGCTCTAACAAAAACTTTATGGTGCCTATATTACCCCAAATTAGAATTACATTACAAAAACCTAGTATTAGAAACCGTAGTTTCCGGTTTCCGGATTGATCTTGCGTTTATATATTTTAATAATCCCTGTTTACGATGTCTCTCTCTTCTGACGTTGATATCACTGGGCATAGGTCTGGAAAGATGGATCTGTTGATATGACCGTTCTGTCAACTCACGAGCCAATGTTTTATCTTTAATTATCCAAGGTTTTTAGAATCCGGAAAATCAACTTGGTTTTAAACTTTCTATTGATTAGAACGCATATTTAAGATAAGAACAATGAATCTGAGTTTACAATAAAAACCTAATTAATATTCAAACTCTATAAAGATTAGATTAAATTAAGAATTCAAACGCAAATTTAAAAAAAATATTGAAATATAAAAACATTGTAATGATTATTCCAAGGTACAGTTTAGCTTATGCAGTAAATCACAGCAAAGTTTAACACAACTAATGTACACTATCTAAGAGAGTATTGTTGAACGAAACTCCCGAGTTTCCTTTTGGGGTAAATTTACGTAGATTTTAATTTAAGAAATTAGGAAACAAAAAGAAAATGTATAGATACCATATAAAATAATACTAATTAAAGCAAATATTGGTATCTACAAAACTGCCTGACCCCATTAATGAAACTGGGTTTCAAAAACTGTAAGGTAAAATACTAAAAAAAAGATGATGCAGAAAAAGATAAAGTACAGCTAAAATAAAGTACAACTATTAAAAGTACAGAAAAGGGTACAGTACAGCTAAAACAAAGTTAAACTATTAAAAGTACTGTGCAAGGTACAGAATGCCAACTTTCTTTGCCTGACATACGACAAGGATAGATCACTATGTTTAGAAGGTTTAACCATGAAACTAGGAGAGGAGAAGGGGAGGATGGTTTTAAAACATGAGGGATTACTAGATAGATATATAGATGAAGATAGGATGGATAAACAGACAGATTAAGATATAATGGATGGATGGATAAACATATAAAGAGGAATAAACAAACAAAAATATAATGGATGGATGGATAAACAGATAAATATAGGATTGATAAATAGATAAAGATAGAATGGATGAACAAATAAAAACAGGATGGATAAACAGATAAAGATAGGATGGATAAACAGATAAAAATAGAATGGAAAACATATTAAGATAGGATGGATAAACAGATAAAGATAGAATGGTGGATGGATAAACAGATAAAGATACGATGGATAAACACATAAAGATAGGATGGATAAACAGATAAAGATAGAATGGATGGATAAACAGATAAAGATATAATGGATGGATGGATAAACATATAAAGATGAATAAGCAAATAAAAATATAATGGATGGATGGATAAACAGATAAAAATAGGATGGATAAACAGATAAAGATAGGATGGATAAACAGATAAAGATAGGATGGATAAACATGTAAATATAGGATGGATAAATAAATAAAGATAGACTGGATGGATAAACAGATAAAGATAGAATGGTGGATGGATAAACAGATAAAGATACGATGGATAAACAGATAAAGATAGGATGGTTAAACAGATAAAGATATAATGGATGGATGGATAAACAGATAAAGATAGAATGGATAAACAGATAAAGATAGAATGGATAAACAGATAAAAATAGAATGGAAAACATATTAAGATAGGATGGATAAACATATAAAAATAGGATGGATAAACAGATAAAGATATAATGGATGGATGAATAAACATATAATGATACAATGTATGAATGGATAAACAGATAAAGATACAGTGTATGGATGGATAAACAGATAAAGATACAATGGATGTATGGATAAACATATAAAGACACTATGTATGGATGGATAAACAGAAAAAGATACAATGGATAGATGGATAAACAGATAAAGATACAATGGATGGATGGATAAACAGATAAAGATTTAATGGATGGATGGATAAACACATAAAGATACAATGGATGGATGGATAAACATATAAAGATTTAATGTATGAATGGATAAACATATAAAGATACAATGGATGGAAGGATGGACATAAAAAGATACAATGGATGGATGAATGGATGAAACTAATAAAAAATATGTTTACAAGATGTCTTCATAAAGCTTTATAGAGTGTAATGGGGTGAAACTGTTTCTGTGATTGCTTCAATTATTCTATATACTCATTATACACCGTAAATCCATCCAAATACAGTTAACTCAAAATTTTCTTTTATATTCTTCATTTCTGATCTTAAATCTTTGTTTTCTCAAGAAATCAATATTTAGTTTGTTTAAAGGTTCGAAAATGATCAAAGTAAATATTTTTCCCTGTCACAAGTCCTACAACAAGGAGCCTAAGGCGAGCCCAGAAAATTAGCTGAGANCTCCCAAGAATGTTGACAGCTGTGCACTGGTGACGAAAAGCCAAGATGGGCACCTATAGCCTTCAGGGAATTTCCCGTCATCAACGATAACAATAACGCAGATTTTAACAAATTTTGGGGGATTTTAAATAAATTGTGGGAAAAATTTAAAATATTCTTTATAATATCATGTTTCAAACAGTAGGTTGACCGACCCATCTTAGATTTACAGCAGTTCCCTCAATTTTTTGTCAGCTGAATAATGAATGAGGAATCATTGTTTTTCCGAAAATTGATTATTTTCAGTGAATGTTTCTATATAAAATTGAATTTTGGATTTATGCTGCAGTGAAATTTAAGGAAATTGTCAGAATTTAACCATTTCAAGATAGAAAACCAATGATATCTTTCTCATGCGTTCTCAGTTAAAGGTTTAAAGAGACTCTATTAGTTTTAAAATCACTCATAAAGTGAAATGAGAATGAGTCTGTCTACACTACACAATTGCTGTGTCTCGTGTTCAGCAACTATTTAAAGTTATAACTTAAGTCTAAAATTCGTCTTCCTTTTCTTGTTTTCATAGTGTAAGAAATATTAAACTAGAAGTAAGTACAAGTTTATACACATGACATATTTATACAATTCTCATAATTATCTAAATTATTGAAATTTAATTGACGCGACTGGAGAATTTATAAATAAGATTTTAATCTTCTCATTTATATTTTCCCTGATCATGATTTCTAGCCCAGGGGGGATTATATTTTTTTCATTTTTTTTCATTTTTTTAATTACATGTTGTTCTCCCGTTATCTCACGCTATACATACAATTTATGTGATTAATATAATTAAATGATATTATCATATTTGTAAACTAATAATAATAAAACCTGCAAAGGAAAATGACATAAATCATCAAGATGTTGAAGATTTCTGAAATATAACTAAAAGAAAGAAATTGAGTTTTTGACACACATTAAAATTTGATATTACTAACGTAGATTATTTGATCTAACAGAATTCAGAGTTTGGAATATCTAAGGTTTTCATACGTTGAGTTGCAAAGATGGAACATCGGAGTTTGTGACAAATACTCAATTTCTTTGCAAAAAGTGTTGATAAAACCCCTGTTTATAAAATTTTGAAAACATTTGTTTGAGTCGAAGAAAATTAAATCTATGAGATCATTTATACGTCCGTAGGACCTCCTTTAAAAGTGTTCCTCAAAAGTTCCGTCATGAAATCCCTTTTTCAGTAATAAATGTATCCTGATTCATTTTAATGATAGCATGTAAACTACCTGCATTAGAAAATTTGCGTAATGTCTGCTTTTTCCTCTATATTTTATTAGAGAAGGAAAGAACCAAGAATTGGCCAATATGCACTGCACTTCACCGCATAGTAGAGCAATCTGTGGTTAGGGTTTACACCCATTATATATGTTTATATGCTTTACATCCAACCCCGTGGAGATTTCAATTCCTGGTTGTGTGTAGTAAATACCCTTCTCCATAACAGTTTCTCGAACAAGTATCTATCCAGGTACAGCTCAGATTTTCTTGACTATCAGTGTCAACACACGGTTACAATCCCGTGGCTTATCAATGTCTCAACTAGAACACGATCCACACGGCTACAATCCCGTGACTTATCAATTCTCAACTAGAACACGATCCACACAGCTACAATCCCGTGGTACTTATCAATGTCTCGACTAGGACACGATCCACACGGCTACAAGCCCGTGCACTATCACGTGTAACACAGGGTTGGGAAGTGTTTAGATTTTATAGGGTTGGGGAGTGTTTATAGTATATAGGGTTGGGAAGTGTTTAGAGTATAGAGTTGGGGAGTGTTTATAATATATAGGGTTGGGAAGTGTTCAGAGTATAGAGTTGGGGAGTGTTTATAGTATATAGGGTTGGAACGTGTTTAGAGTATAGGGTTGTGGAGTGTTTAGACTATAGGGTTGGGAAGTGTTTAGAGTATAGGGTTGGGCAGTTTTTACAGTATATAGGGTTTGGCAGTGTTTAGAGTATATAGGGTTGGGAAGTGTTTAGAGTACATAGGGTTGGGAAGTGTTTAGTGTTTAGGGTTTGGCAGTGTTTAGAGTATATAGGATTGGGCAGTGTTTAGAGTATTTAGGGTTGGGAATTGTTTAGAGTATATAGGGTTGGGAAGTGCTTAGAGTATATAGGGTTGGGAAGTGTTTAGAGTATAGGGTTGGGGAGTGTTTAGAGTATATAGGGTTGGGGAGTGTTTAGAGTGTAGGGTTGGGCAGTGTTTAGAGTATAGGGTTGGGGAGTGTTTATAGTATATAGGGTTGGGGAGTGTTTAGAGTGTAGGGTTGGGCAGTGTTTAGAGTATATAGGGTTGGGAAGTGTTTAGAGTATAGGGTTGGAGAGTGTTTAGAGTATATAGGGTTGGGCAGTGTTTAGAGTATATAGGGTTGGGAAGTGTTTAGAGTATGGGGTTAAGGAGTGTTTAGAGTATATAGGGTTGGAGTGTGTTTGGAGTAAAGTGTTGGCAGTGTTTAGAGTATAGGGTTGGGGAGTGTTTAGAGTATAGGGTTGGGAGTGTTTAGAGTGTATAGGGTTGGTAAGTGTTTAGAGTATATAGGGTTGGGGAGTGTTTAGAGTATATAGGGTTGGGAAGTGTTTAGAGTATAGGGTTGGAGAGTGTTTAGAGTATATAGGGTTGGGCAGTGTTTAGAGTATATAGGGTTGGGAAGTGTTTAGAGTAAAGGGTTGGAGAGGTCAGATTTTAAATCTATTCTTTTCGTGCAGAGGAGTCAGTATTTGTTCCTAATAACAAGATGATATTAAAATACTTTCTTATGTTTTCCTCTCCTTTTCTACCTTAAAAACTGTTGGCATTCCCCCCCCCCACACTCCATCATCAGGCCAAAACCTGATTTTTCATATACAGAACTTAAGACAATGTATTTCCCCCGCCCCCCAGGTTTCGGAGAAATTTCTCCGGGATTCAATTTAGGTCCAAGGAGTTTAGGAGATTAGGAATTAAACCTTCTAAGAGTTAGGGACAACGAGTAAAAGAGGGGGGGGTAGGGGAAGGGTAAGGAGAAAGGGGAGGGGGGAGCAAGGGTAGGAGAAAGGAGAAAGGGGAGGGGGAGTATAGGGGCCAGAAGATGTAATTAGGGAAGAATGCCTCATGCAATTCCCTCGTTCTGAGGACATAAGAAAACAGAGAAAACAGTGGGAGGGAGGGAGGTAGGGAGGGAGGGAGCTAGGCTTTCTTGTATTGCCTATCTTAATTTTGCCATTTTCTATTATTTGTTTTAAAATTCTATGATAATCGATTCTGAAGAGAAAAATTGCAAATTAATATTCGCAAAAAAATAGTCTTCTTCACATTTTCATAAAATTGCAAACTTGAGAATTGAAAATGTACATGCAACTTGAATAATAAGAAACTAGCTCACATTCATCTAAATTCTTCAATAATTCAGAATAGAGGTAAAAGGCTGAGGGGGGGGGGGGCCGTAAAGAGATTCTGATTAGGGAGGAGGGGGGAGGGCCCCCCCATAAAGAGATTCTGATAAGGGAGGGAGGGGGGAGGGGCCCCGTAAAGAGATTCTGATTAGGGATGAGGGGGAGGCCCCCCCCCCGTAAAGAGATTCTGATAAGGGAGGGGGGTAGGGGCCCCGTGAAGAGATTCTGATGAGGGAGGAGGGGGCAAGAAAATTATTTTGAAATATAGTAGTAAATCAAACTGTAAGTTGTGGAATTTAAAAACAAACCAGGGATTTAGATTGGATTATTTGAGATTAGTTCAAACTTGAACAATAAATCAAGATAAAAACATATTTTCTTTTTAAACCCAATAATACGTTCAAATTTTGTTAATATATTTTCTGGATATATATATATATATATCCATTATCCTGAAGTATGCTTAGCAGAAAACATAATGTCGATACAATAAAACTTCAAATCATGTTTTAAATACTTATTTTCTCTTATATATGAGGATGTTTATCTTTTTTTAATAAATATTAAATTAATTATTATATATATATTTATAGAGGAAAACATTTACTAGAAAAAGGTGGAAACAACGAACTCGAAGTAGGATTTCCAGCGAACAAAACGTTTTCGTTCGTGTTTCGCAAAATTTTTTTGCGAAATTTCGCATTTTTCGCGAAAATGAACGAAGAGAAAAATGCAAAAACGAAGTGAAACGTTGTAGAAGCTGTATTTTGTTTTTGGATGAATTTTTGCTAAAAGCTTTTCTGTATTTAAATTTCGCATTTTTTCGCGCAACAGAATATGCCGAAATTTCGCGAAAAAATCGAAAATTTTCTGGAAACGATTTTTATTTTTCGCTGGAACCCCAAAGAGGTCAATAAACCAAAGGATTTTTTTTCTTAAAACATGCTTTATTTGTCCTGACAACACGTTAAGGATTTAGTTTCTACTTTAAAACGTGCTGAGTTATAGTATGTCCTAATAGCACGTCAGGTATCTAAATTCTACTTAAAACGTGCTGACTACCTTTTCCTAATAACTACGTCTAAAAGCTAAGTTCCTAAATAAAACGTGCTTACTAACGTGTCCCAATAGCACGTCAGGAAGCTAATTTATAAGATAAAATGTGCTGGTTTACTTGACCTTACAGCACTTCAATAAGCTAAATTCTTAAATTTAACGAGCTTGCTACCTAAAGTCCTGATACCCAAGTCCAAAATCTATAGTTCTTCTATTAAAGGTGATGACTAAAATTGTCCTAAAAGCACGTTAGGAAGCAAGGTTCTCGCTTAAATCATGTAGACTAACTTGTCCCATAATAGCACGTCAAAAAAGCTATGCTCTTCATCAAAACGTGCCAAGGTGCTGTACAGTGTACACTGTGCACTGTACTTGTATTATGATCATAATGTACAGAATGTTAAATGTCTGGGCTATTATGCACAATGGACAGAATGCTTCACACACTCATAATCACACAATTCACATACACACACTGTGCCGGACGTCGTTATTCATAAACTCAGAAAGTTTGCAAATGCACTCTGATTAATATTAGTAGATATATAATTATCTATCTATTTATCTATCTATTTGTTTATTTACAAATCCATTTATCTATTTATTTATTTAATTTTCTATTTCTCTCATGTGCACTTTTTCCCCAGGGCGACTTGTTACATTCACTCCATCTGTCTATTTCCTATACATGTCTGTCCCCATGGCTGTCTATCTATCTGTTTGTCTGTATATCTGTCTAGCTTTCTGTCTATCTGTCTTTCTGTATATCTGTATTCTGTGCCTGTTTAGCTGTTTGGTTATGTCTCTACCTGTCCGTTTGTATGTCTGTCAGCTCTTTTCCTGTCTTTGTCTATTGATATATCATATATCAGAAACATGTTTACCTATTAAATAAATGTCTATCAACGTCCATTTATGTCTTTATATTTTTGTCTTTTGATCGTGGTTCTGTACTTTGTCTATCTATGTATCCATTATATGTCTAAGATCTATACTATGTATCCATCTATCTATGTATTCATTATATGTCTAAGATCTATACTATGTATCTGTCTATCTATGTATCCATTATATGTCTAAGATCTATACTACGTATATATCTGTCTACCTATGTATCCATTATATGTCTAAGATCTATACTTTCTGTCTATCTATGTATCCATTATATGTCTAAGATCTATACTATGTATCTGTCTATCTATGTATCCATTATATGTCTAATATCTATACTACGTATATATCTGTCTATCTATGTATCCATTATATGTCTAAGATCTATACTATGTTTGTGTCTATCTATGTTTCCATTATATGTCTTAGATCTATACTATGTGTCTGTCTATCTATGTATCCATTATATGTCTAAGATCTATACTACGTATATATCTGTCTAACTATGTATCCATTATATGTCTAAGATCTATACTATGTTGTATCCATTATATGTCTAAGATCTATACTATGTATCTGTCTATCTATGTATCCATTATATGTCTAAGATCTATACTATGTGTCTGTCTATCTATGTATCCATTATATGTCTCAGATCTATACTATGTATCTGTCTATCTATGTATCCATTATATGACTAAGATCTATACTACGTATATATCTGTCTATCTATGTATCCATTATATGTCTAAGATCTATACTACGTATATATCTGTCTATCTATGTATCCATTATATGTCTAAAATCTATACTATGTATCTGTCTATCTATATATCCATTATATGTCTAAGATCTATACTACGTATAGATCTGTCTATCTATGTATCCATTATATTTCTGAGATCTATACTACGTATATATCTGTCTATCTATGTATCCATTATATGTCTAAGATCTATACTATGTGTCTGTCTATCTATGTATCCATTATATGTCTCAGATCTATACTATGTATCTGTCTATCTATGTATCCATTATATGTCTAAGATCTATACTATGTATCTGTCTATCTATATTTATCGCCGGACTAGCGTATATAAGTAAACCATACGTTGCGAGTACAGTGCGTAAACTTCGCAAAAACAATTAAATTAAAATTTTTGGAAAATATATTCTGACTTTTTTCATTTTTGAATTATTTAAAAATATTAAACATTTTTGTTCAGTCGTTTTAATATTGCTAAATAGAAGTTTCGAAATTTACCTAATTTGACTTTAAGGACAAATTTTATAGCTTGGAGCATTTAATAACAATGGAAACTAGGGGAGATGGGGGATTTGAAGAAGGGGGGATTAGGAAGGGGAAACTGGGGGAAAGGAGAATCAACATTTAATGGAAAGTTTTTGCGTCTCTGTTTCTCATGCGTAGAGTGAAAGATTGTTTATTATGTTTATTATGAACTTTTAATTTTCACATAATTCATTCATGAAAATTGTCGAAATTAATCAAAATCTTGTTAATTAATTTTACCACCTTTTTACCAACATAACCGAGCTATGATTCCCCATCAAAGGTACTTTAAGTTACTATACGTCCCTTGGGAAAATTAAGTAAAATAACAAACTGATGTGCAAAGTTTTCGTGAAAAAATTTGCACAATATCATCTCAAAAGACGATCAAATTCTTTTACGGGAAATTAAAATTTTACTTAACCACGGGTTCTCTTTAGTAAAATGAAATTCCCTCAACTTTCCTGCAAAGTAGATATAATGCTTATTAAACCTATTTTAGAAAACAGTTTAAAAATAGGTTTTGTTGTAAGCTCATGGTTATAGTATAATTGTACACACTCATATTAATAGCGCCAGGTTTAAGAAGTTCAGCCATGAAGTCATTTTTAACACATTCATTATAATCCAACAACTTAAAATAGTGAATTGTTTTACAGAGAAACACATTACAAGACATTAAATTATGTCACTTTAGCAACCTTGGAGCTTAAATAAATAATTCCAATATCCTGTGTCGAAACGGCTAAAACACTGGTATCTGCACATTTAAGCGTAAATTGCGGATTTTTACAATTTTAACTATTTTGTTTAGAAATCTCTGTTTTTCGACAAAATGTAATCTCGACTTGATTTTTCGTGAAACTGACCAAGAATGTTTAAATATTTACATTATACAGATTTACTCAAAACTTTGCAGTACAAAATACGCTTTTTCTATCAAGATATTGATAGATATAGATATTGAATACTAAAATGTTCAAAAAATATCGAAACTATAAAAGTAAATTACTACAATGTTCCAAAAATGCAGTATTTTGGAACAACTAATTTTATACTTTTATCTTTTTAGATGTTTTTAATAATTTTTTATTTTGATCTTTGTCTGAATTGTCACAGGAAAGAGAGAGGGAGAGATCTTATCATGTATCATGTATCATGTATCATGTATCATGTATCATGTATCATGTATCATGTATCATGTATCATGTATCATGTATCATGTATCATGTATCGTTTATCATGTGGATAAAAGAAATAATGATTTTTTTAATTTTCCGGAGGTTGGTGTTCCAAAAATAATTTCCTTTAAAATATAGAAAATTTACTAAGATTATGATTTTAAAAAGAAACGTAAAATAAAAATAATTTTAATGTTTGAGGATAAAAAAAAGTTTAGAAAGGGGAAAAAAGGAAATTGATATTTTTTGACACTTATCAACCATAGATTTTCTCCAGTCATTTCACACTCAATTCCGCTTAGTTCAACTCAATTTTATTTATTTCAATCTTATAGAAGAGCTCTCTCTCTATCTCTCTCTCTCTCAAAAACTCTCTTTGTAAATATAATATCTAGGTTTAACGCTTGTTATTCTAACATTTTCATTGTTAAACTATTTTTTGTTCTCTTTTCTCTCTTCTTGTTTTTATTTAAAAACCTCTGTGTTTTTCCATCTCATCATTCAAACTTTTCTTAAATTTTTGTTACTTCTCACCTTTAATCTCAATATTTTGTCAATATCTTTTCTTTATTTTCTCTCTTTTCTAGTTGTTCTTTTCATTATCTGCAGTCCTACTTTGTTCTTCTTTCTCTGTCTTACAGTTAATTTTAGTTTCTTTGTTCTTACTTTGATATTTTTAAAAATTCTAGCTTTATCTTTCTATATTTAATTTTCTTTGCTTTTCCTCTTATCCCATAGTTCTTTAATCTTACAATAAATTAAATGAGATTATTAAAAAATAAATATTTTACATTAAAAATTATATTTAAATATAAATCATTATTTGAGCAAAAAAGGACATTTTGTACAAATTCATAATATCTCTAGATTCTAGAATAAAATGAACAAAACTATAAAAATGTTTAAAGTAAATAAAATTTTAACCTTGAAGCTCTTTGGCACATTATAGGAATATCATGTTTAAATATATGTAGATTGGCTTCTGACGCATTTTACGCATAAATGAATTTGCCATTTTGAGTGAGGGGGGGGCGAATGGTGAATTAATTCCGAAAATGTGCGGGAAGTTATGGGGGGGGGCGCTAGGTTAAAACGAACAACTTTTACGGAGTTGATTCTGCAAAATTTTGACGTATTTTGCACTGGATTGTGTTGCAAATATTGTGCAAGTAAACAGAAGTATTTTGAACGAAACTCCGGTAATTGATCAATAAAGAAATAAAAACGCAAAAAAAGGTTTTAAAAAAAGGAACTTTGGAAAAATATGAATTAATAACTTTATAAACTAAATCTGAAGAATAATCGGAGTAAAATCACAATCAGAGCAGGTTGATAAACTTTCATCGCAGGATGAATTGTTCTCCAGGTTCAGTTTTGAACTGGATCGGACTGACCGATGGTTCTCCAGGACCTGAATACAATGATGCTGACCGTTAACGGTGACCACTGAGCTACAGCTACAACTGGAGACTCCTGAGCTCTCTTGTGAACTAGTTTGTGAAGTTGTAGAGCCAGCTCTCCGTCCTCTAACCTCATCCTTACTCCGGGGTAGCTCGTCCTTACTATCCCCTCCTATGTTTAATATGTCCCGGAGAAAAGTAGTTGCTCGTCTAGCGTAGAAACTTTCCGTCTGTTGTACTCCACCTGGAGAACCTGGATCCGTCCTTGAACCTTGGGTTGGAGTAGAGGTTTTCTGAAGGAACACGGTAGAGATACGGTTACGTTCCAGGGAACGGGGTGGGGTATTTACACGTTCCATGGGAGGAGTTCCAAGGCGAGACGTTCCCATGTAGGGAATCCTGGTCCTAGCTCGTCCGTCCCGTCCTAGTTTGGATTCGGAGCTATAGTTTGCCAGGGAGATAAACCTGTCCCCGTGTCTAGTTCTAGACTCCAGGTTGGATAAAGATACATATTTCTTCTCACTCAAGGAACTTTCTTCATTCACATGTAGCTTTGTACTCGGCCCAATTGATATTGTAACTGCCCCTGAATGGTCGGTTTCTTGGTTTTGAACTAGCGAGTCTTGCGAGTCTACAGTGTCTATATCAGCTCGAATAGCCTGAAAGGAGCTGGTGATTTCAATGCCTCCGGTTTGTCCTGAAACAGAATAATTCATGATATTACCATGAAGCTGAGAATATGGTTTAAATTTTAACGTTAATTCGATAGATTTGGCAGGATTCCAGATTGTTTGAATTTACCAAGAATTGCAGAGATAGATTTGGTGTAAGAAAGACAGAAACCCCTAAAGACAAATGGTAGGCCTTGAAACACTGGCTTGAAATCAATATTTTTTATAATATTTCCCCGGTTAGATAGGATACCAATCGATAGATAGAATTGTTAGATAGATAGATAGATAGTTCCCACGGTTTTTAGTTTCAACACATTTACTCACACACACGTCATTGGTACAATACCACATACTCACAGACACACTACTAGCTTCGCTTGGGTTGAAAAGAAGTGTTTAAAACGTCTCAAGAAGTCTCGAAAAATAAAAAAAAATCCTGGCCGAAATTTATTATTTCCCACCCCCTTTCAACTAGTTGGTATATAAATAGATATTATTTCTTGGCTGCCCTTATTATACCATGTGTTATTGAGTCATTTTGTCCCAGCTATCCGGGATAAAATCACTTGAGCCTAGATGAAATATTCTTAGGGTTGAAAACAATGTTTAAAGAGTCGAAAAAAGTCGAGAAAAATAAAAAAGCAAGGCCGAAATATTTTATTTTCTAGTCCCTCTTCAACTAGTAGCACTCCTGTATGCCGAGTCCATTAGCGTCTGATCCAATCAGGGTTCAGTCATGAGTTTGGTGTCTATTCTGAACCAATAGAAATAGTATGGCGGTAATATCTATCTTTCTATCTATCTCATTATCCAATTAGAGTTAAATTCTTATATCGGCGCTATCAGTAAATGGAAATATTTACTTCTACTAAAACTATAGTGGTAGGTATATAGGTGGTTTTACTTCTTTGCTCGAGCAAATTTCCTCTTCATTTTTTATTATGTTGTCGCTTTCATCCAGAAAACATTAATCCAGATGTTGATTCTTAAAGTAGAACTTTTTTCTTGTTCTCATTTATCCTGAAACTTTTCACTAAACTCACAAAATCTTTCGCAAAAAATACGCAACTTAATTATTAAAATATGACAAATTGCAGTCCTGGATACTGTTGGAAAGATTTACTCTATTTCCCCTTATTAACAGAATTCAGCATGCTATAAGTAGTTTACAATGTTGGCGTCTGTATCCTGTCTCAGAAATCGGAAATAAGTTGGAAACTCTTCTTCCGATGGCATTCTTGTATCAAAATCCAAAATTTGCGAATTTTAATAATTAAGTTGCGTATTTTTTGCCAAAGATTTTGTGAGTTACGTTAACAGTTTCAGGATAAATGAGAATGTAATACGAAAAAAGTTCTACTTTTAGAATCAACATCTTGATTAATGTCACAAGCAAACGCTTTTCTGGATGAAAGCGACAACATAATAAAAAATGAAGAGGGAATTTGCTCTCAGCAAAGAAATAAAACCACCTATATACCTACTAGTTGAAGAGGGACTAGAAAATAAAATATTTCGGCCATGCTTTTTTTCTACTTTTTTCGGAATAAAAGTAGTTATGAACGTTATAGTTACACTTTCAAGCACACAGAAATGCATATTCGTAATAAAAACACACAATAAAGCGCATTGTAAACACACAAGTTTATTCGCACTAACGTTAGTTATCGAGTGCCGAAAATGTTTTAAGTGCATTAACACAAATGTTACTGCAATAACACAGATTATACAGAGTTTGAAAAAAATATTATTCAAAAAACACAAGTTGTATTGTCCAAACACACATGAAATTACACAAAAACAAAATAGAGGCGACAAAGAGACATTGAAATGAATGAACACACAGTAAAGTGAAAAAACACATTGGAATAGACTAACATACAGTAAAGTGAAAAAAAACACATTGGTATGGACTAACACACAGTAAAGTGAAGAATAAACACATATAAGAGTGGACACATATTGGGCACCCCCGTGTTAAAGTGTGAGATGAGTTTAAAGATCTAAAAAATTGTTTTCTTAGCTTTAAAAGGTTACTTATAGATGCATATCCGGTAGTGCATACATATATGTAAGATAAAAAGATGGGTTGGAATTTAGAAGTGACAAAAATATGGGTGAGTTTTAAGGATGGGATGATTTGGAGGCCAGAATTGAATTGATAAAATGGATATGAATGAGATGGAAGGGTGGGATGAATGAATTAATTGGTTAAAACTGGATTTATAAAATATTTGTGAAATTGTGGATGAGATATATATGATGGATGAGAAGGAACGAATGGATGAGATCTTAAGAATATTTCAATGAGATACGAAAGTAGAGTTTGAGAATGATAATTATCAAAGAATCAAGAACAAAAATATATCTGGATAGTATAGCAGGGTGATCTGTACAAACAAGAGTATAGACCAGTTTATAAAGACTCATAATAGACCTTTTACTATGTTAGTTTACAAAAATGTAGAATTCCTAGCAGTAAATTCTATTTATGCAAACAGTTTAACCTTTTAGATTCTTATCATTCGATTTGCCAAGGAATGTAAACACAAAACAATTTACAATACATAACATTTCTTTAGATATTGTTGGTATAATGAATCCTGAATGTCTAAAAACCTGAACAAGCCCTTCAGAATCCCTTTTTTACCTATTTTATCCAGGTCGAATAGACTGGAGGACCCAGCTGCGCTGAGACAAGCTAAAACAAGCTGACCGTTGACAAGCCTCGCATCACCGCTCCTTATCAAGGATAGAACCAAGGGCGGGGAGGTGAGAGGGGGTAGGGAGGTAAACCCGGGCCCTGCAACTATCTCGGGGGTTGAGGTACGGGAGAACGCCCCTGAAAAATAATAAATGTTAAAATTTGATATTTCAAGCAACTCTTAGTCTATGCTTTTTCAAGCCTTGGTTCTAGATACAGATTTAAGTAAATAAAATTAAATGTCTTGAAAAATGTCCCAAAAAAAAGTTACCTGAATCGTAGTTAGAATCTGTTACAGAATTTGATGAACTAGAAACACGCTCATTCTCCTCCCCTCCTAGTCTCTCCTCTAAACGGAGACGCTCTGCTGCTTCAAGCTCTGGCTGCTCCTCCGTCGTGGTATCATGAGCAGCTTTTTCTGCCAGAGCAGCACGCTGCTCTTTTCTTTTTCTTCTTCGGGAGTTTAACCGCTTATCTAGCTGCAGATGCATGGTAGGAAGGCTGGTATTGAGCTGCTCATCTGCAGCTGCTCTTAGATCTATGCTGCTCTTAGTTTCTGCTTGATTTAGAAGCTTTCTTGAATCCAGCATTGGTTTCACAAACTCCCGTTCAAATCTTTCTATTTCGTACTCTGGGTTTAGGTGTGCTAAGTGGGGGTGCTCGATTTGCAGATTTTCTACTTTTCGCTTCTTCTCGCGTTTTTTGCTAAAATGGCGCGTTTTCTTAGGACTAGGAGATAGTTTAGGCAGGGTTTCACCCCGTCCGACTAATTTCTGAAGAACTTCGCCTTTACTTAGTTTGGGTAGGGTTTCTCCCCTAGTGGGTAGGGCGGGTAGGGGGCGGTTTGTCAGGGTATGCAGTGACTCCCCAATGCTGGTGAACTTGGGTAGGGAGTCGAACCGCGAAGAGAGGTGCTCCTTGGAACTCCATTTAGAGGGGGAGAAGTCGACGGAGTCGCTGGTTTGGAGGGACAGGGAGTAACTCCTAGTTGGCAGGCGACGGGGCTTGGAGTCTTTTCTTTTTGAATCTTCAGAACATCTAGAAAATAATGAATAAATAATAAGTAAATCAATTAATGAATGAATGAATAGATGAATGGAGGGATTAAGTTTCTAATGAATTTGGCATGATCTACTAATGAACATGTTCACGGTTAAACCATCAGTGGAGTGCTGTGTGGGGAGATTTGACCGAAAAACGTCAAAAATTAATTATGTTCTTAAAGAACTAAAAGCAGGATAGGTTGTAACGAGCTATCTCATAAAAATATAAATTTATTGAGATTGAAAATTCCAGAAATAGCGGGATATTATAATATATTATGGTTCAAGCATATCTGCTATTCACAGAACAATTTAACAAAAAGAAATTTGATAGCTTGACAAATTATAAAACAAAAGAAAAAAAAGAAAAAGACTTTTTACCTTGTAAAATTGTTCCCACCGAATCCATCAATTTGTTCCTCATCCCGCCGTTTAATCGCCAACAAGACGGGATCAGACTGAAGTTTAGGGGCGGTTCCCGCCGTGTCTCCCACTCCTAATATCCCCGCCTTACCCCGGCTGAATGAGCTAAATATTCTCAACCGCCCCCCGCCGCCGCCGTCACCCTTCTTTTCCTTCTTCATCCCTGGGTTCCAGGCCTAGATATAAATAACAATGAATAATTAAATACATTTTAAAAGGAACTAAAAACTTCCCTCAAAGAGTCAAATTTGCGGTTTATGCAAAATTACTGGCACAACTTTGTGACCTCGTAGCTCTTCTGGCTTGATTTTACGCCGAAGTATGAAAATAGAAAATTTGCAACATTTTGTTCTTCTCAATAACTCTTCAATAAGTAGAGAGATGATGGAAAACATATTAGTTATCAATCTGATTACTTTAGTTTAATGTAACCTAGTGACATTTGACTTTTTTGACTATTTGATTTTGCATAAATTTGACTAGAAAATGTCTAAGGTGTACGACATCAGGTTGCAAATATAAAACAGTTCAGAAATTAGAGTTTGAAGTGAGTAATCAGTTTCTTTGGATAAATAAAAACAACTTTCAGAATATTATGAAATATTTTAGATAAAATATTATTTAGCCTACTTTTATGTTTATAATTTATTCATATGATTCCGCACCAAAAATGTTTTATGTATTATAAAAAATAAAATGCATTTTGAACTAAATCCGAAAAAGAAATCAATTCGATCATAACAAAAATTTTGAAAAAGAATTTTTAATACATATAACAAAATTTTCAGTTTTAAATGTATTATTATTGAGACAGTTTCTATTCTATGTACATACGTCTATACAATATGCATGAATGTACTATGTACATTGTACAACTATGTGTATAGTTTATAGGATTATCTTTAGAAAAAACAAAAAATAATTTTCAGTTTTCAAACCAAAACAAGATCCTCCGCACCTTTACTTTGCTTAGCACTGGCATTATCAATATCTATAGGAAGGGATGGATCACTTACTCCGGGTCTAGGTATAATCAAGGAGAATATCAGAGCTAGAACCGTTCTACTATCATGGAAGGAGATGGAAATACTGAGTAGGAATAATAATACTTGGAATGGATAATTATGGGGGCTGGTAGTAGGTTACTACAAAAGGAATACTTCATACTATGTGTATAATTATTTAATACTATCAGAGAATTAAATAATAAAATGTTACAAGACCTTCCTAATATGAAACTTGATAGAAAATCAAATAATAAACAAAACTGGAATCTAATACAATGAAATCTAAATACAAATGTCGTCTATAAACTGAAAACAAGGAAACAAAACATGTAGTATAATAATCATTAAACCTTTAACTATTATTAATGCATACTTATCCAGTTCAGTCATTTAGATTTTTCCACCTACGCTGTTAAACTTGTTTAAGTGGTGTAACCTAACCTAAAATTACACCAATTTTCTTCCCTTCATGAAACTTAATTACTCTGATTTTGAATCTATCTCTTTTACCTTTTTCCTTGTGTACATTTCTTTTTAGTGTTGTCGAGGCAAGATTAAAACTGGGAGCACCATGTACATAAATATGTACATATTATTTCTCTTTTTAAATCTAGCCGTTCTACATTTTAATCGCTTGAGAATTCAATCTGCCATTTTTTTCTTAAGACCGCCATTTTAAATCGGCCATCTTTAATTTTCCAACTCTGTAAATTCAAAATTAAGACTTGTAACATTTACATAGAAATCTCTGACGAAGGTTTGGATTAAAACCTGTTCAAACATCGTCTTCTGTTTACGGACAAGGTTTGATCTGATCATTACGTCCATTATATTTACAGATTATGAATAATATTCCTATAAAGACATGGACAGATAGATTAGGAAACAGACACACTGGGACAGAAGGTTAAAGTGAAGAAGACACTGGAAGGATGGATGCTGGAAGGATGGAAGGATATGGAAGAATAAAGGGTATAGGAGGATGGATGCTGGAAGGATGGATGCTGGAAGAAGGAAGTATAAATGAGAAGGAAACCAACTCAAATATGGTGTTTGATTGGGCCTCAGGGAGATCACAGTTAGTGAGATAGATAGACAGATAAATTTGTAGATTTGTTCCTGTATTAAAACATGGACTTTTATTTAACAATTGATAAATGAACATGTTTATTGATAGATAGATATATAGATAGATAGATTAATGTCTGTAGTGATAGAAAGATATTAGATGGATAATACCATTATCAAGGGTGATAAAAATCAGAAGCCTGTTCTGTTAAATTAAATCATTTTGTTGCGGTTTCTGCCATACAAATACTTAATCATAAGATTGAAATAGATATATTACCGATTGATGGATATTTTGCTGGTTTAACAGTTAAAATAGACATTTAACATTAAATTGGTTTTATCTGCTATGCAGTATGTCCCAAAAAACATTGACGTTTTTTAAGTGGCAACTTTGGTATTGTTTTAACACAATTATAATTGTATTCAGTTGTATTTTTGTACGTTTTTCTGTTTTATTTTATGATTTTTCTATATTTTCAATGTCTTTTTACTTTGAAAAAGATGTTGATCAATTTAGTGAATCAATTGATTCTATATTCTGATAGAATTGCCCCACCCTGTATCCTCCCATAACTGTCGGAATAAAGTCATAGCTCCTATAAACGTCAAAACCTTCAAGGCCAAAATCCGAGAAATAATTTGATTATTTTCCAAACCTAATATTTTGGTAAAAATCAATTAGCGGAAGTGTGCTGATATTTGGAATTGATGACTTCAACGTATATTTTGGTTTGAAGGAGTGGATGGGGGCGTTATGCAGAAATATAGAAGGAGGTTTAAAGGGTGAGGATGGGGGCACATCCAGTAGCAAAAAGACGTAGTGGGTTAAATAAAAAAGTTTTTTTTTCTTCATTTAAAACAATGAATAACAATTGCATCTTTAAAAAACAGCCAGAATACTGCATTTCTTAGATTTTCTTAGATTAGCAGAAACCAATAACAGATTTAATATTTCATGTTTATATAATTTTATAAATCGATGTTAAACCGCAGTATGGTTTGCTCAGAGAAAAAATACAAAATTAAAAATGACTGTTGTAGTGGTCAGGCGTGGGGAAATAAACTGTTTGACACAGAGAACTTTACCAAATATACAGTGAGACCTATAAAACTGTGGAATAGGAAGACGACTTAGGGACTTTATTTTAATAGTCCAATGAGCATAAAACATAGCAAGTGCAGTGTTTACAGACCCATTTCACTTGAAAAATGATTTTTAAGCTCCTGGTAAAACTATTTGCTTTATAAATGCACAGAAGATTGCTTAAATGTCGTCTTCCTATTCCACAGTTTTATTGATATTTATTTCCAATCAGAGACAAAAAAACAAGTTTTGTAAAATCCAACATTAACAATCATTTAATAAAGTCTTGAATATAATCATGTTTTTAGAATTAGATTAGTTTATGTTGCACACCCTGTATGGTTTACGTAAAACTCCAAAGACTGTAGATTTACATTTGACCAGTTTATCTTTTTAATGAAGCATAAAAAACTTGAATAAACAATTTATAAATTTCTCGTAAATAATTTCTATATATTTCTCGTAAATAATTTTTATTTATTTCTCGTAAATCATTTTTATATATTTCTCGTAAATCATTTTTATATATTTCTCGTAAATAATTTTTATATTCGAATAAGACTTAAGAGGAGAAAACAAGTTGAATTGTTTTGTTTTGATTATTCTTCATATAAAGGATTTTGATGTTCTTGATTTTCTTAATAATTTTGCTTGCAAGAGAGATTAATAAAACTAGAATTTTCAGTAAAGACCCACGAACAACAACAAAAAGTTGGTGCATGGTTTTAAAAATAATTTAACTAAATCAGATCTTATCGCGTGCGTATCTGTTCACCACTCCGTGCTCTGGACACTACTGACACTGACGCGCGCCGTGCGTTATTCTAACCTGTGTCGAAGTTTTTTAAAGATATTGTTACTCCGGTATATATTTAATATATAGTCTAATAACTAGGGCGTACACAGGGGGGGCAAAGGGGCAGTGCCCCCTCAAGACCTGTGAAGGGCAGGCGTAGCCCTCCCCCCTAGAACTCAGAGCTATCATACTTTTAACATCTGAAACTGAAGAGTGAAGAACATAAAAAATTAGTTTGCTGTTTGTTTTCTGCTAGTTTTGTTTGAAGAAGAGATAAAGTAGTACTTGTAAGGTAATTGGACTGTATGTGTACCTTTAAAGTATCTAAGAAGCCGAATGATTTGGATTTACAGTTCAAATTTTGCCCCCCACCCCCAAGGCTCTCCTAGGGGGGGGGGGTAAAAAAACATTTGGCACCCCCTACATTTATTTCTGTTGTGTACGCCCTTGTCTAATAAACATTTGCACCTTGTTCAACTGTACATAATTAATAAAAGTCTTAATAGTCATACCTTTAGACAAATCTTCAGACCAAATTTTAAATTGAAAAAGAAGAAATTTTTTCTAAAATTAAGTTTTAAAAATCTTGTTTTGACTTTCTGGTCAAAACAATAAATGTTTTGGGAGTAACGAGAGAAAAATGTCTGCCGGAGATATGACCCCCCCCCCCCCTCCTCAAAAAGGTTAAGCCCCCTGGACAAATTCTGTTTACGCCCATGATGTTAAAATTAAAAATCGACAGATACATAGATTTTACACCAATACATAAATGAATAGATATGTAAACAGCTAAATAGATGAATTATGTCGGACCAAATGTAAAATTGCAATGTTTTTACGAAACCGCGGATTTATAAAAGATAAAATCAAGTTAAAAGTTATAGATATACAAAATAGATAATAATTAGATAAATAAATAGATAAAAATGTAAACAGTAAAAATATAGATAGATAGATAAATAATTACATGAATAGAAAAATAGTTTTATAGATAGTTAAATCGATAGAAAACTAGATTAAAAATACTTCATGCTGTTAAGCCTGCAATGAAAGTATGAAATGCAGGCTAAAAAATGTTTAAAATGTTAAACTCGTGAAACATTGTTGTACTAGTCATCTTGTCCAGATAGACAGATAGACAGATAGTTAGACTCATAGAAATAAAGATATAAAAAGATAGACAAATAGACAGATACACAGATACACAGATAGACAAATAGACAAATAGTCAGATAGTCAGATAGACAGATAGACAGATAGACAGATAGACAGATAGACACAGATACACAGATAGACAGATAGACAGATAGACAGATAGACAGATAGACAGATAGACAGATAGACAGATAGACAGATAGACAGATAGACAGATAGACAGATAGACAGATGGATAGATAGACAGACAATTAAGTAATCTAACAATCCTTTTCATGTCTAGTACTAATTAACTTAACTATAAAAATGAACGCTTGAAAAAATGCATTTAACAAATTACAAGTTTACAATAAAAACTGTTGTAGAAAGAAGGACAATGTTATATACAAGGGGTGAAGGGGGTGGACGGGAAATCAAATAAATATAATTTGTTAAAGTTGAGGCATGATTATTGACTATTTGTCAATTATTGTTTTCGTAAGGGTCATATTAAAGGAATTGAGTTTTTGTCACAATTTTAAATTTTCTATTTCTATATCTTTGCAGCTTAAAGGTGTAAAGCTATGATTTTTTAAACTTAGATTATTTAATCTGACAGAAATTATAGTTTGAAATATTAAAGGTCTACATCATCAAGTTGCAAAGATAAAGGGATTATTAAATATGAGTTTATGACAAAGACTCAATTTCTTAAAGTAAATTTTATGTTGGATTAAAATATTAAAGTATGTTTTCAACCATATTTAAAGATCTATTAAGAAGAAGAAATAGTTTTTAATTTCTAATATAAAAGGTTATGTGTATAGTTATTATTGTTACAAATCTTAAAGTTTAACCAACTTAATAACAATGTTTTTCCATTAAAGACGGCCAATGTTGGCTTGGCAAATCCCGTCATTAAAGTGTTAGTTTAAAGAATATATCTATGTAAAATTATGGACTTTAATGATAAATATATATCTATCTATCTATTTAAGTTAATAAAACATTTGAATATGTTGATTAGAATACCCTACCTACTAGTTTTCAAAATCCGATTTCTTTTTCGTTTTTGTTGATAAAATTACACATTTTCTTTAAGGGATGTCCGTATTTTTGAAAATGTAAACTGAATTTTCTTTAAGCGCTATTAGACTTCTGATATTTTAATCCATCAGTTTCGTAACATCAATATAAACTACAACTTTAAAATATCGATGGTTACTAGGAAGATAAAAAGGTTAGAAGATTAGAGTGTGTGACGTGTGTTATAGTTTCATGTAATGTAATGGTAGCATTGAAATTTTAGTCAATGCTTTTAGAAATTGTGTTCAAAAAACTTCAATGAATGAAAATAAGCCGGTTAACAACTTCGAACATTATTTTGAATTGATAAACATTGTTTTATTTACAGACTCCATAAATAAATCCTGTCACGTGTTGACTAAAGTCCACGAACTAAAACTGCTTTTGTCAACTTAAACCAGAACTAAACGAGGTATAACACAAATTCTAACTGTTTGTTTTTAAACAATAACAGTCCAACATAGAAGAGACGGATCATGAAAACAATATTTTAGCCGTCGCCCCCCCCCCTACCTCCTCACTTTTATCCTTTTCATATATTTAAATTAATTAGATCTTATTGAAATAATTGAAAAGATTGGTTTACCTTTTCCCATTAATCTCCCTTTAAGGGGATTTGGTGTACCATCCCGTTTTGCCTTGTGTACTGTACAGCTTGCTCTAGCTGATTAAAGGTTGGGTCTGTACTTAAAATGAACCAGAGTGTACAGTGTCTTAGCAATATGATGCAATGATGCAATGATGATGCAATGAAATTAAAAAGTGGGGGGGAGATGGGGCTGGGAGGTAGGGATGTTAACGTTTTCATTTTTCAGAAAAACGATCGTTTCGTTATGAAAACGACGACGAAATCTTCTCACCTAAATATAAAATAGTAGATCTAGAATAAAAGTAGGATTGAGTAATCTCAGATGTTGCGCCCCAGGACATATTTGATTGTCACACGACAGTTCACCAGCCACAAACAGACAACAGATGGGGACACAGACACACACATAGATAGATAGACATATAGACAAGAAAATAGATAGACAGGTGGATCGACAGATAGATAGAAACAACATGAGATATTAAAAAGATTACTGCATTAGACAACATTAGATAAACAGTTGACAACATTAGATAAACAGTTGACAACATTGAACAAACGGTAGACAACATTAGACAGACAGTTGACACCATATTTGATTAATAGTAGACACCATTATAACAACATTAGACAAACAATTGACAATATTAGACACATAGTTGACAATATTAGAGAAACAGTTGACAACATTACTCATTAGACAGCCTCAAAACAGTTGACAGTATAAGACACCAGCCAATGATTAAAAACAAATGTCAACAGACAGAATGCCAAACAGACATGCGTATAAATAAACAGACATACAGACTTGTATAGGTAAACAGACATACAGACACTTGTATAGGTAAATAGACAAACAGACACTTGTATAGGTAAACAGACATACAGACACTTGTATAGGTAAACAGACACTGTACAGGTAAACACACAAACAGATAATGAAGGAAAATATACTTAATCATAAACAAACAACTTACAAATTGCAAGAACCGTTTAACTATTTAAATACCGTCATAAAACCAGACCGGGAGATAATTAACGTTAAAAATGAGACAATTCATCAAGATGGCCACTAGGTACACTGACCAGTCTAATCAGGCCAAAAAAGGTTGATAAAAGAAAAAATGTTCTAATACTAAATCTAAATATTTTTGAGATAAGATATTGATAACTTGAAATCTTGAGCTAGACAACTAAAATCATAGCTAGACAACTATACCCTGAGCTAGACAACTAAACTCTGAGCTAGAAAACTAAACCCTGAGCTAGACAACTATACCCTGAGCTAGACAACTAAACCCTGAGCTAGACAACTAAACCCTGAGCTAGACAACTAAACCCTGAACTAGACAACTAAACCCTGAGCTAGACAACTGAACCCTGAGCTAGACAACTAAACCCTGAGCTAGAAAACTAAACCCTGAGCTAGACAACTAAACCCTGAGCTAGACAACTAAACCCTGAGCTAGACAACTAAACCCTGAGCTAAACAACTAAACCCTGAGCTAGAAATCTAAACCCTGACCTAGACAACTAAACAGTGAGCTAAACAACTAAAACATACAGGTTGATTTTTAATTTACATCTGAAGAGAGCACATATGGACCGAACTAATGAAATGACAGTGTATAAGCCTGAAGACGGGACGGATGAAAATGACATGTATTATGTTTGATGAAGATTAAAGAAATAATCAACTAAATTGGTGAAATCCATTCCATTGACCCTACCACTAATTCTCTGACCTGGCCTAAAGGCGTAAACTTAGATAATTTAGAGTCCAATTTAAAATCGCAAATTTCTGTGAAAAAACGTTATTTTTCCCAATTTTACCAAATTCATGGTTTTATCCTAATTTATGGTGAACAGGATATAAATTTTGAACAAATCAATCTCTAGGAATTTTCACAGTTCAATTAGCAAATTTTAAGATTCAAATTAAAAAAAAAGTTTTACAGTGAATCATGAGCTACCACACCTACAACAAAACAGAAAAAAATATTTTGAAAATACCGTAGGATCAATAAATAATAAATTTAGAATTGAAGAATGAAGAAACCGTTCTATATAAATGATTGATGAATGAACTATTCTTGAAGATCCAGATCTTTTAATAGCAGATCAAAAACAGTTTAAGTAAAAGATCATAAATAGATCTTGAAGAAACAGATCTCTTAATAGCAGATCAAAAACAGTTTAAGTAAAAGATCATAAATAGATCTTGAAGAAACAGATCTTTTAATAGCAGGTCAAAAACAGTTTTTGAAGTAAAAAATCATAAATAGATCTTGAAGAAACAGAGTTGAAAACTTTAGAATGGTGGACATCAGGATTAATGCTTAATACGTTTCTTTTCTTAATATCCAGTTTAAATATTGCTTGTTCTCCACATGAATTTAAACTCCAGAAAAGTTAACAGATCGGGATTAAGGATATCACATTCTAAAGTTTTCAGCTCAGATCTCTTAATATTAGCAGATCAAAAACAGTTTAAGTAAAAGATCATAAATAGATCTTGAAGATACAGATCTTTTAATAGCAGATCAAAAACAGTTTTTGAAGTAAAAGATCATAAATATATCTTGAAGAAACAGATCTTTCGTATCAGATCATAAATAGATCTTGAAGAAATAGATCTTTCCTATCAGATCATATATAGATCTTGAAGAAATAGCTCTTTTAGTATCAGATCATATATAGACCTTGAAGAAATAGCTCATTTAGTATCAGATCATAATTAGATCTTGAAGAAATAGATCATTTCTTGTCAGATCATAAATATATCTTGAAGAAATAGCTCTTTTCTTGTCAGATCATAAACAGATCTTGAAGAAATAGCTCTTTTAGTATCAGATCATAAATAGATCTTGAAGAAATAGCTCTTTTTGTATCATATCACAAATAACTCTTAAAGAAACAGATCTTTTGTAAAAGATCTAAATATATCTTGAAGAAATAGCTCTTTTTGCATTAGATCATAAATAGATCTTGAAAAAATAGCTCTTTTTGTATCAGATCATATATAGATCTTGAAGAAATAGCTCTTTTTGTATCAGATCATATATAGATCTTGAAGACATAGCTCTTTTTTATCAGATCATAAATAGATTTGAAGAAATAGCTCTTTTTGTATCAGATCACAAATAGATCAGAAAGAAACAGATCTTTTGTATTAGATCATAAATAGATCTTGAAGAAATAGCTCTTTTTTTCTATAAAAATCCAGTTCTAACATCGTAAGAACAAGTTCTTAAAGAGAAAGCTTTTAAAAGCATTTATTTTTAGAAAAACAGCTTCAATAACAAAAAGTTTTGAAAAAAACAAAATATCTTTTTTAAAAAATGTTTCTAAATTGATAGTTCTTGAAAAAGCATATTACTAGAAAACATTATTTCAAAATCAGTTTCTAAAGCTGTTAAAGTGAAAGCTGTTTTCTTCTAAATAATAATGACAGATAATACGATACGTACACACTGTTTTCTTCATGTTTAATGTTTACAGCGCAGTGCATTGCTACAGGCGGACATGCTATCAAACACACCGGTGTTTTTATCCTACACTTAGAGCAGGGGAGGAGGGGGGGGGAGGAGGTGCAAAAAATGTAACAGTAGCCGACAGGAGAAATGAATGATAAGAAGAATATGTTGATTGAATAATGTCGTGCCTGCGCTTGATCCAATATATTGGTTTCACACATTTTCTTTCCCACCTGCACATTCTTCAAGGATTTGGTCAATGCGCCGCGCGTGTGTGGGAGTGCGCGTAAATATCAAGAAGAATGCTGCAATTAAGAATGTTTTTTGGGCGTGATTTGAGGAATATCTTAGAAAATACTAAATTTTACTAAAAACGTGAGGAAGAATTGAACAAAAAGGACAAGAAATTAGAGTCTGGGAATAAATCATCATCTTTGGAGTACTATTGGAGAGCCCCTTTCATTCGAGACCCAAATGGACATCTCAATGGAGACCCCAAAAATTTCATTGGAGACACCAATATTTTCATTTAAGACCCCGGGAGTTTCATTGGAGAATTTAACATTCAGGGGGTCTCCGATGAAAAGCTTGGGGTATACAACGAAAATCTGGCAGTATGGTTGGAAGGGGAAAGTAAGTATGGCTGGGAGGGGGGAGGGTATAAGTATGTTTGTGGGTGTAGGGTAAATATGTTAAGAAGGGGAGGGTAAGTATGTTAAGAAGGCGAGGGTAAGTTTGGTTGGGAGGGGAGGGTAAGTATGTTCAGAAGGGGAGGGTAAGTATGTTTAGGAGGGGAGGGTAAGTAATGTGAAGGTGTGTGAATGTGTGTATCCCATATGTCTATATTTACAAAGATTACACAATTATCAATTGTTTCTTTAAAATTTCACATCTTCACCCCTTTTACATATATTATACACTACTTTACACTTTTATATATATTATACATATACACTACACAACACTTTTATATATATTATACATATACACTACACAACACTTTTATATATATTATACATATACACTACACAACACTTTTATATATATTAACAGTATACACTACACAACACTTTTATATATATTATACATATACACTACACAACACTTTTATATATATTAACAGTATACACTACACAACACTTATATTATACATATACACTACACAACACTTTTATATATATTATACATATACACAACACAACACTTTTAGACCTTGAAAACTTATTTTTAAATAATAAATCAATATTATATTGGCCAGGAATCTAAGCAGATTTATGTTTGAATATTTTTTTTCGGATGAATTTAGACATCTCAGTTCACAAATATCCTCGGAGCTTAAGGTTCATTTATTAATTTTATAGAATTTTTGTATTAAAATAGTTGAGTCTTCGCCACAAACTCTGATTTTCCATCCCTATATCTTTGCAACCCAATATCGTAGACCTTAGTTATTTAAAAATGAATTCTGTTAAGAACAAATGTTCACGTTTAAAGTATAGAAGATTACACCATCAGGATGCAAAGATAAAGAAATAGAAAAGATTTCAAAAGATCCTTATTAGTTCTAGACACAATTCATGACAGAATACAATTTTGATCAAAGAATTCATGATGGAGTCCTCTTTTTTCATCTCGTGAATTTCTAAAGAGCAGACAAGCAAGAAAACGGCTAAACTTTGTCTCACATCTAAAAGTAAAGCTACGATATCTACCACATCGTTTCTAAGAAAAAGATTTAAAGGGTAAATATTGTGAAACCTTGATGAATTTTGATGACAATCCCTTTAAACATTAAACCTGCCAACTTGTTATTCAAACAATGCGTGACAAGGAAATATCGGGATTTTTTCGACCAAATGGCGTTTTATTTACAACGGATTTTATTAATTCGTCATACCCATCCATTTCCTCAGGGAAATTTAATGAAAATAATAAAACAACAAAATCAAGTTGAAAGTATGTTAGAAGAAATAAAAAGTAAATGTATAGTTTGCGACAAATTTATTTTTCTTGTTACTCCCTGCCTAAACCCTGCCTGTATGCAATGTTACTCCCTGCCTGTATGAAATGTTACTCCCTGTCTATACCCTGCCTGCATGCAATGTTACTCCCTGCCTATACCCTGCCTGTATGCAATGCTACTTCCTGCCTTTATGCAATGTTACTCCCTGCCTATACCCTGCCTGTATGCAATGTTACTCCCTGCCTATACCCTGCCTGTATGCAATGTTACTCCCTGCCTGTATGAAATGTTACTCCCTGCCTATACCCTGCCTGCATGCAATGTTACTCCCTGCCTGTATGAAATGTTACTCCCTTCCTATACCCTGCCTGCATGCAATTTTACTCCCTGCCTATACCCTGCCTGTATGCAATGTTACTCCCTGCCTATACCCTGCCTGTATGCAATGTTACTCCCTGCCTGTACCCTGCCTGTAGCAATGTTACTCCCTGCCTATACCCTGCCTGTATGCAATGTTACTCCCTGCCTATACCCTGCCTGTATGCAATGTTACTCCCTGCCTATACCCTGCCTGTAGCAATGTTACTCCCTGCCTATACCCTGCCTGTATGCAATGTTACTCCCTGCCTATACCCTGCCTGTATGTAATGTTACTCCCTGCCTGTACCCTGCCTGTAGCAATGTTACTCCCTGCCTATACCCTGCCTGAATGCAATGTTACTCCCTGCCTGTATGAAATGTTACTCCCTGCCTATACCCTGCCTGCATGCAATGTCACTCCCTGACTATACCGTGCCTGTATGCAATGCTACTTCCTACCTTTATGCAATGTTACTCCCTGCCTATACCCTGCCTGTATGCAATGTTACTCCCTGCCTATACCCTGCCTGTATGCAATGTTACCCCCTGCCTATTCCCTGCCTGTATGCAATGCTACTTCCTACCTTTATGCAATGTTACTCCCTGCCTATACACTGCCTGTATGCAATGTTACTCCCTGCCTGTATGCAATGTTACCCCCTGCCTATTCCCTGCCTGTATGAAATGACAGTTGTTTCTTAGACAAAACGCATAATAGCAACTATTCAGAATGTATTGAACAGAAAACATGATTTTTTAAAAATTCTTTTAAAAGTTGTTAAAAGTCATTATTTTATGTCTTTAAAAAGATTCGAAGGTCGATTCATTTAAAGATTTTCTTTACAAGTTGACGAAAAATTGTTGATAGATAAATAGTTAGATAGACATTAGGCAAATATAGTTAATATACATATATTATGCATGTATGAGATATGAAGAAAAGATGGAGAGTTCTTATAAACCAAGCTGAAGAAAATTATCTACGGTTTCTAGATTGCTTATTTCTCTCTTAAATATGTAGATAGAAATCATGGAAAACTAAAAATGGATATTTAGTTAGTTAGATAGGTGCAGATATATAGATGGATAGATAGACGGATAGTAGATATAGTATATATAAATAGCTATATAGATTAATTGATAAATGGATAGATCGATCAATAAAAAGATAGAATAAATTAAGTGTTAGATAGATGGATAAAACGTATAATAAACGCCATGTGCATGACACTAAACGTCGTCAGGTTGCAGGTGAGGACACTGCCCAGTACCCAACAATAAAGATAAATAAAAAATAAAGATGGATTTTTAAAAACCCTAATTTTTGTGACCTCCATATCTATTTATTGACCCCTCAATCTGTCTATTGACCTCCATTTCTGTCTAGTGACCTCCATTTTCGTCTCGTGACCTCCCTATCTGTATATTGACCTCCCTTTCTGCCTAGTGACCTTCCTATCCGTTTAGTGACCTCCCTATCTGTCTAGTGACCTCCCTATCTATCTATTGACCTCCCTATCTGTCAAGTGACCTCCCTATCTGTCTAGTGAACTCCAGATCTGTCTAGTGACCTCCCTATATGTCTAGTGNCCCACTCCTCCCCCTCCTACCACATGAAATAGCTCCAAGAGTCTTAAGATGACCCTAATCCATAAACATTAAACATGTTGACCATGGATGGGTGAAGGAAATGTATTTTCCATATTCTTGAATTATCTACAGGGTTACCCACACAGAATTAGACTGTAATGCCGATCCAATACTCTGAGAAAACGATGCAAACAAATTTATTGCAGTTGTCTCTAAAATCTCATATTTTGTGGCTAACCCTGTAAAATTTAGAAATTACATATTGTATGGTATGATATGGAATTGGATATACAAAAATTGGAAATTATTGAAAACACAAAAATTGTAAATTATTGAAAATGCAAAAATTGGAAATTATTGAAAATACAAAAATTGAAAATTATTGAAAATACAAAAATTGGAAATTATTGAAAATACAAAAATTGGAAATTATTGACAATACAAAAATTGGAAATTATTGAAAATACAAAAAAATAAATAATAAAGAAAATTTAAAATTAATAAAATAATGGACAGTGCAGACATACTTAAAGAGAGTGTTCGCGAAAAATGAAAGGGGGTATAGTCTTAATGCGATAAAAAAGCGCTTTTGATCGCTACTAATCTTACTTCTATCTGTTGCGTCTATAAGGAGAAAATTGTTAAAGACGTTTCATACCGAAGAACGACGCGACCATACAAATTGAGAATTATCTTTCGCCACATTTATATATAGTTGATTTTTCATAATATGTTTTAATTATTATGATCTGGAGTTACTTATAAAAATATTTATTCCTGTTTCGAGGATTTTTGGTAATGAAGACGACATTTTCATATTTTCCAGGAATGTTGGAAAACAAGTTGTAAGCTAAATGTTATTTTAAAAAACAAAATCAAAACTAGTATGAAAAATCAACTATATACAAATGTGGGGAAAGATAATCGATGACTATAGGTTGTAATATCTAAATGATTTGTTTGAAATTAAATAGATGTTTTTAAGGTCTAAGTCGTATGTTGCATCTTTCTGAATTTGTATGGACACTACTTTATTCGGTATTATTCGTTTTTAACAATTTTAACAAGATAGAAGTAAGATTAGTAGCGATCAAAAGCGCTTTTTTATCGCATTAAGCCTATACCCCCTTTCATTTTTTGCGAACACTCCCTTTAAAAACATGATCTAAGATGGGAAAAGTCCAGTGATGACGCTAAATTGACGCAAAGTAGATTTGAATCAAGCTCATTTCGCTTCTTAATTTTTAAAGCAAGTTGTATAATGTGAAAAAGATTGGCAAACTTAAAATTGTTGTTTTTACAATTTAAAAGAAAGGGGAAAAAGAAGAACAAAAAAATACCAAACGCAAGAAATAAAATTTTAGGGAAAAAACGAAGAAAACATTATGTTAGGAAACAGTAAACTGAAAAAAAGCGGAAAAAATAGGATAAGGAGAAAACGGTTAAGATAAGGAAAGGGGAAAACTTGCAGGGGGGTCCGAGGAGGGGGAAGAAGGAGGATTGAAATTCTTAGGACAGTAGGAGGGATGCCTTCAGGGGACAGAGGGGAGGGGGGGAGGGAATAAATGAGAAGGGTGGAGGTAGAATTAAGTTGATGAATCCATCAAATATGTAAAACTTGACCCCAAGATGTATGAATTACAGCAATTATGGAAGAAGACTGGAGGACTATTTATTTTGACCAAGTCTAGGAATCAATTAATGATATTTATTTAGTATGGGTTTAATATATAGTAAATGAAACATAGGGAATAATACATTTCAAGTTTCTTAAACAGTTAAAAAAAGACATTAAAAATGTATAGAATGTGAACCGTAATTGATTCCTGAAAACTGATAAAAACCATGAATTATCCCTAAAATCTGATAAAACCATAGATTATCCCTGAAAACTGATAAAACTATGGCTTATCCCTGAAAACTGATAAAACTATGGCTTATCCCTGAAAACTGATAAAACCATGAATTTTCCCTGGAAACTGATAAAAACCATGAATTATCCCTAAAAAACTGATAAAACCATGATATATCCCTGAAAACTGATAAAACCATGGATTATCCCTAATAACTAATGAACCATAAATTATCCCTGAAAACTGATAAAAACCATGGATTATCCCTAAAAAAATGATAAAACCATGAATTATTCCTGAAAACTAATGAAACCATGAATTATCCCTAAAAACTAATAAAACCATGGATTATCCCTAAAAACTAATGAGTAATGAAACACTGAATTATCTCTGAAAACTGATAAAACCATGGAGTATCCCTGAAAACTGATAAAACCATGGATTACCCCTGAAAACTGATAAAACCATGGATTATTCCTGAAAACTGATGAAACCATGGATTACCCCTGAAAACTGATAAAACCATTAATAACCCCTGAAAACTGATAAAACCATGAATTATCCCTGAAAACTGATAAAACCCTGAATGTATAGTTAATGCATGTTAAAAATGTAAGTTTGCATATAGCATGCAACACTGTATTTAAAAAAACAATGTTAAAGAGAAATTGTTGTGTATTTACTGATATTAAAATATTTTTTTTATCCTAAGCCCATTGTATAATGTATTACAATACATCTATGACATGTATATATGCATGTTAAAAGTAGTAGTATTAAAATTGTATGTTTTTATATTTGTAGATATTTAAACGTATAAAATGTTGATGCTTATTGCTATAAAGCGTAACTAATTATAATATAATATTATTACTCATGACATTTAAGAACAATATAGCATCTACAAAATTATTCAGGATAAAATTCAATTAACTAAAAATATTTTCATAATCTAGGAAATCACTGAAATCAATAAAATCTATGAAATCTATGAAATCTAAGAAATCAATGAAATCAATGAAATCAATGAAATCTATGAAATCATTGAAATCATTGAAATCTATGAAATCTATGAAATCTATGAAATCTATGAAATCATTGAAATCATTGATATGAATTATATGAAATCAATTAAATGAAATCAATGAAATCAATGAAATCAATGAAATCAATGAAATCAATGAAATCATTGAAATCATTGAAATCATTGAAATCATTGAAATCTATGAAATCTATGAAATCAATGAAATCTATGGAAATCTACGAAATCTACGAAATCTACGAAATCTATTAAATCAATGAAATCAATGAAATCTACAAAATCAATTAAATCTACGAAATCAATGAAATCTTTGAAATCAATAAAATCTTTGAAATCAAAGAAATTTATGAAATCTACAATATCTACGAAATCAATGAATTCTGCGAAATCAACGAAATCTACGAAATTAACTATTTCTATGAAATCAATTAAATTTAGAAAATCACCGAAATCTAATAAATCCACTAACTACTCACCAGTTTGTGATATCTGTGTTGAAGTTTACTCTTGTTGTATCTTGAATATATGCAGGTTATGTCAGTGTTTAGATCATTATAAATTCTGAATATATTTAAACTAAACTTCTCTATAGGTCTATATTAAGCACGCACTCAGATTCAAATTGAGGTTCAATGTCCATATCTACAGGTTTGGGTCTAATACAGTGGGACCCATTAAACTGTGGAATAGGAGAAAACTTATATTTTAGATAGCCCAAAGACCATGAAACACAGCAATTCTGGAGTACCCAGACCCATTTCACTAAATAAGATGGATTTCAAGCTTTAAAAAAAATAAAAAAAAAATAAAAAATGTCGTCTCAGTCCCCCTGAAGAGGACTTATGATTGAAATCATATAATATTTCATTCTAACGTGCAATTTATGTTAGTTTGACGTGAGAAATCTTGCAGGATATTTTTTCCAAGCACCAATACTAGTTAAATGACTTTACGAGTAAGCGTGGTCAAGTTATAGGATTAAAAGCAATTATATAGTTTTGAAGATCTTAGAGCATTCATCTTTTTAAATAAATGATCTTAGATAATTGAACCAATTGAATTCCTACTTTAAGAGCAATAATCTAGTTTTAAGCCTCTTAGAGCAGTGATCTTCTTAAATAAATGATCTTAGAGCAGTGATCATGTTGGAGGTCTCCCCACGACTGATGAATCCTCAATTGACCGGTGTAATTGAGCAGTGAGCAGGGATGGAGAGGTGAGTAAAGAAAATAGTGGGGTGAGGTAGGATGGGGGGGGGGTAAGATATAATGAAAGAGAGGGGGGCTGGGGGATGGTAAGGTGGCTGAGAGGAAGGAGAAGACTAAACTGTTCAAATAATATTGAGATGAAGAAAACTGACACTTTTTATACAAAGATAATAATTCATGAAAGAAAAGTTTTTTATCTTAAGAATGTAGTTTTTGGTTGAACTGACTGGTTTCTAGAATCTAGATTAAACTAGAATAAGAAATATATAATATATACAATACATTCAGATGTAGGACAGATGTAGGATAAACTAAAAAGATACCAGGACTTAATTAATAATGAAAGAATGCTTGATGTAAGATCAATCAAGCAAACCGAATCTTGATTTAAAAACAATCCGGAAAATACCGTGCATGAAGGGAGGAAGGTATGAAGTAGATTGAAAGAGCATGAAAAAACAGGGGGGGGGGCTAGGGGGGGATGTTGGAATGACCGAATTATGTAGTAAGATAATGTTGAAATGAATAAAATGTGAAGAATGGAAGGATGTATTTGTGTATATTACTGGAGAATGGAGGGATGTATCTGTGTACACAACTGGAGCATGGAGGGATGTATCTGAGTACACTACTGGAGAATGGAGTGATTTATCTGAATATATTACTGGAGAATGGAGGGGTGTATCTGAATATATTACTGGAGAATGGAGGGATGTATTTGTGTATACTACTGGAGAATGGAGGGATGTATCTGAGTATACTACTGGAAAATGAAGGGGTGTATATGAGTATACACTGGAGAATGGAGGGATGTATCTAAGTATACTACTGGAGAATGGAGGGATGTATCTAAGTATACTACTGGAGAATGGAGGGATGTATCTTAGTATACTACTGGAGAATGGAGGGGTGTATCTGAGTAAACTACTGGAGAATGGAAGGATGTATCTGAGTATACTACTGGAGAATGGAGTGATTTATCTGAATATATTACTGGAGAATGGAGGGATGTATTTGTGTATACAACTGGAGAATGGAGGGATGTATCTGAGTATTCTACTGGAGAATGAAGGGGTGTATCTGAGTATACACTGGAGAATGGAGGGATGTATCTAAGTATACTACTGGAGAATGGAGGGAGGTATCTTTGTAAACTACTGGAGAATTGAGAGGTGTATCTGAGTATACTACTGGAGAATGGAAGGGTGTATCTTAGTATACTACTGGAAAATGGAGGAATGTATCTGAGCACATGTGTAAACAGCCTGAGCTATCTTGTAGCTCCCCGGCCACAATATACTTATAATTGATTTGTTATTCTTAATTAGCATTTATATGTATGTACTTTGTATAATTTGTGGCCTAATAAATGATTTGATTTGATTTGATACTACTGGAGAATGGAGTGATGTATATGAGTATACTACTGGAGAATGGAGGGGTGAATCTGAGTATACTACTTGAGAATGGAGGGGTGTATCTGTGTATACTACTGGAGAATGGAGGGGTGTATCTCAGTATGCTTCTGGAGAATGGAGTGATGTATCTCAGAATACTACTGGAGAATAGAGTGATGTATCTGAGTATACTGCTGGAGAATGGAGTGATTTATCTGAGTATACTACTGGAGAATGGAGGGGTGTATCTGAGTATATTACTGGAGAATGGAGTGATGTATCTGAGTATACTACTGGAGAATGGAGGGATGTATCTGAGTATACAACTGGAGAATGGAGGAATGTATCAGAGTATACTACTGGAGAATGGAGGGATGTATCTGAGTATATTACTGGAGAATGGAGGAATGTATCTGAGTATACTACTGGAGAATGGAGGGGTGTATCTGTGTATACTACTGGAGAATGGAGGGATTTATCTGAGTATACAACTGGAGAATGGAGGAATGTATCAGAGTATACTACTGGAGAATGGAGGGATGTATCTGAGCATATTACTGGAGAATGGAGGAATGTATCTGTGTATAATACTGGAGAATGAAGGGGTGTAACTGAGTATATTAATAGAGAATGGAGGGATGTATCTGAGTATATTAATAGAGAATGGAGGGATGTATCTAAGTATACTACTGGAGAATGGAGGGATGTATCTGAGTATACTACTGGAGAATGGAGGGATGTATCTTAGTATACTACTGGAGAATGGAGGAATGTATCTGTGTATAATACTGGAGAATGGAGGGATGTATCTGAGTATAATATTGGAGAATGGAGGGATGTATCTGAGTATACTACTGGAGAATGAAGGGGTGTATCTGAGTATGCTACTGGAGAATGGAGGGATTTGTCTGAGTTTACTACTGGAGAATGGAGGGGTGTATCTGAGTATACTAATGGAGAATGGAGGGATGTATCTAAGTATACTACTGGAGAATGAAGGGATGTATCTGAGTATACTACTGAAGAATGGAGGGATGTATCTGAGTATACCACTGGAGAATGGAGGAATACTGGGGAAATGGAGAAATCTATCTATTACACTACTGGAAGATGGAGAAAATGTTTAAAAATGAAAGATGAAGAGATAGAGAGATAAAGATTTAGATGTTAAGGATTGTAAACCTGATGGTTCTAGAATATCAAAGGTGTGTGAGATGGTTGTTAAAATTCTTCCTAAAGTTCAGTTTACTAATTCTAAACCAAATTCCTCAATCCCATAAATACAAGAACTAAACGCTCGACTTACAGCTTTATTTGTCTCTATTCTCTCTTCTTATCAGTTTAAACCCTATAAATGTCCGTCCCCCCCCCCCTCTTTTCTTATTGTCTACAAATATATCTACATTTAGTTAATTAATTGGGTTAGGTTAGATTAAAACAAATTCTAGGACGATTCCTGAAACGCATAAATATTATTTTCATTATGATTGTATATTTTTCAAAAATGAAATAAGAAATAATTTAGGAAACTTGTGTCTAGAGTTTAAAAATGGATGGTCGTGTTTGATCTTAGAATAAATTATTGATCTTTTTTTGATGAAAAAAAAAGCAAAAAGTTTATTTTTCTTTTCTAATTACCTTCAATCAGCCAAAGGATTAAAAGCGAGGATCATTATGACGAAAAAAATACTAGTTTTCAATTTACTAAACACCTGGATGTAACCATGGGGGGCGGAAACCACGAATTTACGACAAAAATGTGATCTGACGGAAATTAAGCGTCAAATCCTCATTTAAGGATGCGTCAGCTCTTCTTGTCATCAGTTTCCTTATCTTCTTCTTATTCAAATCAATTTATAAAACCTAATCCCCCCCCCCACTCCACCACCCCTTTCTTTAACAATTGAGAATATTCATCCCCACTCCTTTTACAATACCCCATAGCCCCCTCCCCCACTTCTCCACTCTAACATTAAATCTTCCTTAATAACCTGAAATTAATTTTACTCCAATAGAAAACAAAATAATTACTAATGTTTATTGCAATATATGAATTATTAATATTAGA